>NC_057812.1:262353559-262362524 GCF_018294505.1 Triticum aestivum | reverse complement strand
CCATGACGGTGGTGCGTGCCATCCAGAAGTAGGTCCTTCACCGGGGAGGGCACCGGCGAGCCCTTTTTCCCGGTCGAGGGCCTGCGACCACCTAACCACCGCCCGCATAGCCCCTTACCCCTTGGTCCTGTCCTAGTTTCCGGACGCCCCAACAGTGGTCGGGGCATGCGCGGGGCGGAGTCCCCGCCCGGAAGAGGCAAGGAGTGCCCCTCAAGTCTCCGCCCATGACACTCTCACGTGATAATGAGTGGGGTTGTACACGCCCTGGAGTCTCCTGAGAGCTGCCCTTGAGCCTCATGGGGGCTCCCACCCTCGTCCAAGTGGAAGCACCATTCTCCGCGCCGGCAGTCGACACTGTCCTCCAATGACTATGCCCACGCCCAGTGGAAGCACTAAGCTCCGCGCTGGTGAGAAGACTAGTGTAGACACCGGACGCGACCGTCTTTTTTGCTCTCTTTTGTAATTCGATTTGCCGCCTTTGGAACGAAATTCAGAGTTTTGTGCACTTACTAAAAGAAAAAGGGGGAAATTTTCGATTCGCTGTATTTTTCTTTTTTTCCGATTTGTGTTTTGGGAGGCACGGCCCCCGCTTGTTGCTCTCCCCCCCAAGCACCTCACGAGCGGGGGATGAACAGGACCTCGTGGAGGGCTGGATGAATAGGATGACCCCATGGTGGGCTGGTTGATTAGTAGCCTGTGGAGGGCTGGATGAACAGTAGCCCGTGGAGGGGTGGTTGAACAGGACCCCATGGAGAGGGCTGGTTGAACAGTAGCCGGTGGAGGAGCGGTGGAGGCTGGATGAACAGGAGCCCGTGGATGAATAGTGGCTGGTGGAGGCAGGAGGGGAGATGCCATGGATGAACAGTCGCGGGTGGAGGCTGGAGGGGGTCGATGGTGGATGAACAGTAGCCCGTGGAGGCTGGAGGAGGTCGACAGTGGAGATGAACCGTATCCCGTGGAGTCCCGTTTTGCGGTACGCCACACCACTCCTGATGAAGAGGACCCCCGTTTCCTCCATTTTGCAGTACGCCACACCCCTCCCGATCAACAGGACCCCGTTTCGACCAAGAGAAGTCTGTGTCCTCCGTTTTGCAGTACGCCAGACCCCTCCCGATGAACAGGATCCCGTTTCCACCGTGGTCGGTCGAACACAAGGCCGTTTCCTCCGTTCTGCGGTATGCCATGCCTCGTTTCCATTAGCTATTCCGTCCAAGCCAGTTGGCTCCCGATGAACAACACGCGTTCTGTTGCCTCTCGATGAACACGACGCATTCTGTTTCCTCCCAATGAACACGATGATGACGCAGTTTCTCCGTTCCGACCCAGCCATGTACATGAGCCCTGGCCATACATATGCGCGAGTAGGCGTTGGGGACCCCACCCGTATGTACGTACGTGGCCGTATTTTTTGGCGTGTGGCTGGGTTTAGACGGGACAGCCTGAACTCCTACATGGGGGGCTATACTATGACATGTGCCGCTACTTACTCGGCCACAGTTCATCGTTGCAGAGCGACCGATCGACCAGTATATACGTACATGTTCTGATAAGACAGCCAACGCTACGTACGCTTCGACCGGGTAGGTCCCAGCTGTCAGGGAGGATAAGGACACACTTCCTTACGTGCGAAGATATAGCTGCTGGGTCCCAGCTGCCGGGGGGGATATTTTTCCCTGTAATAAGGACGCACTTCCTTGCGTGCGAAGATGTAGCTGGTGGGTCCCAGCAGTCAGGGGGAGAAAACATTATTTTTTAGGGTAAAAAGGAAGCAGTTGCATGCATGCATCCATGGGCGTGGTGTGTCCCCACGGTCAGCCTCTCACGTACAGTCATATTCCGATGACTCTCATTTGTTGACCACGTTGACCACACCGTGCCGAGCGCACCAAGGCCGGTGGACGATGGTGAGGCCCAAGACTGGAACGACCTGGAGATGGGGAAGACGTGATAGTGGAGTCGTAGATGGAGAGGAATGGGAAACTTGACTGGTTTGGGTGCGCAGCAGCACTGCCGCCCACGGGAGACAAGAGCAAGAACATAGGTTGAAGAAGAAGCACGGCTGTTGGATTAACATCCAACGGTCCATCTACTACAATCATTTGTTGATTAAGTTGACAAAGCCCTGCGTACACGTCCGCTTAGTAGACCCACAAGTCAGCCACCAAATCTGACGGGTCCCAGCTATCAATGGGAGGAATAGTTTTTTTCGCATAACAATGAGGCACTTCCTTCTGTGCGAAGATACAGCCAGTGGGTCCCAACTGTCAGGGGGAGGAGTTTTTTTCCAGCTTAATAAGGAGGAACTTTCCTTGCGTGCGACCATGGACCTTGTGGGTCCCAGCCGTCAGGCTCTCCACATACAGTCCTCTTCCGATGACTCTCGTTTGTTGACCACGCCATGCCGAGTGCAGCGAGGCGATGGATGACGGTGAGGCCCTAGATGGGAACGACCCGGAGATGGGAAGACACGACAGTTGAGTCGCAGATTGAGAGGAGTACAAGGGTTATAACTGGTTCTGGTGCGGTGTGGGGCTGCAGTCGGTGGAGAATAACAGGAGGTGTGGAGGGGTGGAGGGATAGTCTGGCCGGCAGTGGGGTAGCGCTTCGAAGCGATGCGTGCTAAGCAGAGCCGCTAGCCACCAGAGGCCGGACCAGGCGGTCCCGGTGACACTGGAGGAAGAAGACGAGAGATTGAAGGTGCATGCCAGCCGTTGGATATAAATCCAATGGCTGTGGATGTCATAATCATTTGTTGACCAAGTTGACAACGCCCTGCGTAGGCTTCGACCTATTTGCCCACATGTCAGCCTACAAAAATGTGGCATATATTTAACCCATGTTTTCTAGAATGTACAGTCCATTTGCTGGGCTGGGTGAACAAAGAATTTCGCGTCAATGCGGCCCATTTAATATTTTCAAAGAAATCTCAGCCCATTTGCACTTTCTTGAAATACACGAATTATCTGGGCACGTATATATAATGTTAGGCTAGAAGGAGCAATTAATATAAAAAATAAACCAAAGCGACACATTATATATATAATTACCAAATTAGCGAGTTATTGCTCAAAATAAAAATGAGCGCGTTATTAGTACATTGGTCCTTAAAATCTTCGCAAGCTTTTGTACGCAATCACCGGGATTTTCCTACCTGTGAGTCAAAAACAACCAAGATTTTCCTTGCCAACTTCTGTTAAACATTTACTTTCAGAAGTTAATAACACGTGGGATGTTTTTATAATGTATATATAAGCAAAAATGCTCTTTAGAGCTTGGGCTCCATGGAGCTCGAGTTTGACTTGGTCAAAATAAAAACTTTCACGTTTCAATTTTTTTTGAAAAAAATACACACATACTTAAAGACATAAAGCATATGTGTGTAAATTTTCAGGACGAAACACCTTAAAATGAGTGCTACACAAAAACAACAAATCTGAGGCTTTTTAGTAGATGCACTATTCATCCTCAAAGTCCATGAATTTGACTTTTTTGCATAGATCGCATTTTAGGGTATTTCATCCTCAGATTTTACATACATACACATAACATCCTTGTTTACTTGTATGATTTTTTTAGATTTTTTTGAAATTGAAAAGTGCGAATTTTGATTTTTTCAAAAAATCTGGCCTCCATGGAGGCCGAGCTCCAAAATGCCCTACTCATTTATAAGTCTTTATAAAAATATATGATAATAGTAATAATATAAATATATATAATGTGGTTAGAAGGGAAAACATAAATTGGACACATCATTATTATTCTTATATATGGATAAATAGAATAGAGATCTGCGTTTTATTAAAAAAATACATTGAGCTGCCGATCTTTAAGAAAAAGTGAAACCTACACTGGGAGGCCCATAGTCCAGTATGGACCTCAAAAAATAATTTGAAACCACTGTCTCCGTATGTCGTGGGCTACACATACCTAGGCCTAGCTGATACTTGTTCGCCCTCCAGAAAAAATGATACCAGCTAGATCCCCGAGCGAACTGGATTAAAGAGGGGGTCGGCGGCGCAACTGAAGAAGCACATCAGACGCGATTTTCTTCTTCTTCAGTGGATGGCTCTCAATGGCATTTTTTACTTGCTTCTCCACCATACAACTTTATTTTTAGCCTCCTAGTCCGTGGTGGACTAGCAGCCCATTTGCTGGGCGGGCCAACCTACAGAAACCAGCACTCGATTTTTCATCAAGCCCCAAAAACAACACAGTACTATGCTTGTTTTGAGGCCGAAAACATTACGGCAGGAGCTGAGCGGGGGAGGGGGGAAGACAGAGCAAAAATATTAAGAAGAGCTGATGTGTTGTTGCTACCATAACAAAGCAGGTGCAATTCTTCTTGGGAAGAAGGTGTGCCGTTGACACCCACACGTCACAAATCCCACAGTAGACATACTAACAAGTTCACACACAAGTACAACAGAACATGTAAACATTCATATCAAACTCGGGTTCACAGGACACGTTCATATTCATAGCCAACATTCATAATCAACAACTCAAAAGATTCATATATAGACAAGTTCAGCATGTCTATGCATCCAAATGATTGATAGATCACACGGCAATATTCATAGATAATTCACAAAAGGACTCATATATACACATGTTCAGTATGTTTATGCAACCAAATGATTGAGATCACAGCCAATATCATCCATGGATGAACTTTAATTACCTAGGGTACAGAGTGGTAAATGGTGTTCAATCGAAGGTACTTCTTGCTAAAATTAATGCTTGTACGAGTAAACTTTCAAGTACATAACAGGCAGCACAGACAATCTGAACTTTGCTTGTAGGTTTATCCTCAAATAGTGGCCTCGTGCCGAGGGAGGTTTGAGCAACTTGACCACTACTTTCATCCAACTAGTTTACTGGCTCATCTTGGTCCTGTAGCTCGCCAAAATTCTACATTGCAGACAAGAAAGGAGGCGGTTGAGAAAATGAACCACCCAAATTTTTTGGGCAGTTCAACTGAAATGGAGCATCCCTGGCGTGCAGACTGATTAAGTGCCATATGAATATATGTGTCAACCAACTTGTCTGGAATCTTTAGACTCCATGCCATACAGTTCGCTACCATATGTGCCGATAACCAAAAGGCACAAGTTGGGACCAAAGACTGGACTGCGTTTTTCTGGGCTATGCACCAAGCAATATTTTTGGCGTTCACTCTCCTAATACTTGGAGTTTGACAACTAGTTGACGCCGGTTGATACTCGAATGAATATAGGCACTTCTCCTTGTCAACATCGATGCTTGTCTGAGTGGACTTTGGAGTACATAGCAGCAGCATAAGTATTTGTCCATCTGATCTTTTTATGTAGTTCTACTGAAATCACCCAATGTAATGATTTGCCTGCGAGTTCGGGCTCCAAGTTACTCCTTTATGAAATCAGCAAACAGTAGCACAATACCAAATTACCAATACATATGACAATCACAATAATGAGGATAAAGACCAGTACCAACCTGTGTGAGGTAGCATATCAATTACTATTTCCTTTGACTGGAAGCCGAGATAAGCGAAGCGACTGACAACAAAGGAAGGAAGCAAGCCCAGATTAGCGACTGACAGGAAAGGAAGGAAGCTGTTGAGGCAATGAAGCACCCAAAGTTTTTGTCCAGTTCCACCAAAATCGAGCATCCCTGTTGGCACATATATTGAGAGAGTGAGATTACTGTAATAGTGGGACTAGTTGATGAAACATACACTAACAAACTAATATTATGCCGCTCCATGATAGCATGCCAAGTTTCATGAATTTCAGACGAGTTTTGGATTTACTAGAATTTAAAACTAGGCATCTCAATGTTTTACCGGCAATCAACAGTGCCCAGGTGTTTGAATTTCATTCCCATCTCTTGCATGGGACCAAGAAATTCACCCAAGGTCAACCAACTTTAGTGCATTGGAGCATGTGCTTGTGGTTCAAATTTGAATTATGCACATAAAATGCCTAGAAAACCCAGTTAATGTATAAGAAGGCCAAACGAACCCCGAAACATTCCAAGATTGAACATAACACTCCCATTGTTCTATGTTGACACTAGAAATTTTTTGAAAGCAATAAGCGGCAACAGATATCGTCCCATCACCAAAGGTGGTACGTTCCCTATCGAAACCATCATGCTTGTTGTGAGAAGCTTATACCCGAACCTGCCCCAAATGGGACAAAATTTTCACCATGGAATGTTGATGCTGCTTCATGATAGCATGCCAAGTTTCATGAATTTCAGACGAGTTTTGGATTTACTACAATTTAAAAACCAGGCATCTCAACATTTTGCCAGCAATCAACAGTGCCATGGTGTTTGAATTTCATTCCCATCTCTTGCATGTGACCTAGAAATTCTCCCAAGGACACACATGTGATTTTTCTACCAACTTTGGTGCATTGGAGCATGTGCTTGTAGTTCAAATTTGAATTATGCACATAAAATACCTAGAAAACCCAGTTAATGTATAAAAAGGCGAAACGAACCCCAGAAATTCCAAGATTGAACACAACACTCCTGTTGTTCTATGTTGACACTGGAAATTTTTTGAAAGCACTAAGAGGCAACGGATATCATCTCATCCCCAAAGGTGGTATGTTCCCTATCGAAACCATCATGCTTGTTGTGAGAAGCTCTGATTTGTCAGAAGCTTATACCCAAACCAGCCCCAAATGGGACAAAATTTTCGCCACGGCATGTTGATGCCGCTCCAAGATAGCATGCCAAGTTTCATGAATTTCAAACGAGTTTTGGATTTACTAGAATTTAAAAACCAGGCATCTCAACGTTTTGTTGGCAATCAATAGTGCCTTAGTGTTTGAAATTCATTCCCGTCTCTTGCATGGGACCTAAAAATCCACCCAAGGACACACATGTGATTTTTCAACCAACTTTGGTGCATTATTGGAGCATGTGCTTGTAGTTCAAATTTGAATTATGCACATAAAATGCCTAGAAAACCCAGTTAATGTATAAAAAGACCAAATGAACCCCGAAAAATTCCAAGATTGAACACAACACTCCTGTTGTTCTATGTTGATACTAGAAATTTTTTGAAAGCAATAAGAGGCAACAAATATCATCTCATCCCAAAAGGTGGTACATTCCCTATCGAAACCATCATGCTTGTTGTGAGAAGCTCTGGTTTGTGCGAAGCTTATACCCAAACCTGCCCCAAATGGGACAAAATTTTCACCACGACATGTTGATGCCGCTCCATGATAGCATGCCAAGTTTCATAAAAAAGGCCAAACGAACCCCGAAAAATTCATTCCCATTTCTTCCACAGGACCTAAGCATGCACTGAAGGACACATATTTGATTTTTCATCCAATTTTTATGCACCGGAGCATGTGCATGTAGTTTAATTTTGAATTGTGCACCTGAAATGGCTAGAAAACCAGTTTAATGTATGAAATGTCCAAACGAACCCTGAATAATTCCAATTCTTTTACAACACACATACAGTTGCATGTTCACTGCAGATAAAAGGTCTAGCAATCCAAACACCGTCAATTGCCGTTGTGACCCCATTTTGTAATTCAAATCAAGTAGATCACACACAATTTATTCTCACCAACCGTGTGAGATGTAGTACAAAATATCTTGGAGCACCGTCGGTGTATAGTAAGCCTATGGCTTACGCGAGAAGGTGCGTCGGCTATAGTCCACAGCCGGCTTGTCAAGCACACTAGCTCACTCCCCCAAAACTCCCACCTCTGCATCCCTCTCCGCTTCAGTCCCTTCATTCAAATTTTTAGTAGCCCCGGCATTTTACTCCCGCCTCTACATCCCTCGCAATCTCAAAAATATCTGCTCGCCCTTGATCCAAATTTTCAGTAGCCTCGCCTTGTTACTCCCGCCTAGTAAAATCTTCAGTTGCCGTAGTATTTCCTTAAACACAACCTCCGCTCACATAGACACACACAACCCTCGAAACCATTGGTATGTCACTGCCACCGCCGGCGCCTCCATCCTCAACCTCTGCCTGTGTGCCGGGGAGCTCGAGTAACCAATGGCCAAAAAGAGGTTTATCACGGCCTTTTCGCCCGACACCAGCGAGGTGGCCGCCGAGGTGTCCCCGTCGTCCTCCGCTGGCCCGATCCGCCGTCGCCGGTCCCTCGATCCGCCCGCCGCCGTGCCCCTATGCCGGTTCAAGGACTTCCCCGTCCTCCCCCAGACCCGGCAGCCGACGAAGTCCTACCTCGAGGTCCGGTAGCGGCGGTGGGGGACGTGGGTTGCCGAGAGTACAGATCAAGAGACCCACACCCGCCGGTGGCTCGGTAGCTTCCACACGGCCGAGCTCGCGACCATGGAGTACACCGCTGGGAGGTCCGCTACCACGGCGCGGCGGCTAGGCTCAATTTCCCCTTTGGCACACGTCCGGTCCACCTTGTTCTGTTGGAGTCAGGGGTGGTGAGCTCGGCTATGGTGCGGGAGGACCGTGAGGCGTGGGAGCGTCTCGAGGCCGAGGCCGCCAATGAGGCCTACATGCAAGAGCTCCACCGGCAGCACCAGGAGCTCGTGGAGGCGGAGCGGGCGATCTTTGCCGGTGAAGAGGGCGGCGAGGTTATCGCGCTCTCCTCCGATGATGAGGTCAAAGGCGGTGAGGATGGCGGCGCAGAGGGCGGCGAGGTTATCACGCTCTCCTATGATGACAAGGTCAAAGGCGGAGGCGGAGGTGGCACAGAGGGCGTCAAGGTGGGACCCCAGGACGAGGAGATCGACGTCGATGAGTGGAGGAGTGCCTTCCCCAACGACCCCGACGACGGTACTGGCCCGGACCCGGCTCACGGCATACCGTACATGACGAGGAAGGATTGGCTCGACCTCTACTTCAACCGAAAGTAGTTTAGCTTAGTTTAAATTTATGTTTTATGTTTGGTTGTGCAAAACTACCTATGTTTATGTTTGAATGCATGCTACTTTCGGTTGAACCTGCTTTGAACTTGATCAAATTGAA
>NC_057812.1:262334161-262353258 GCF_018294505.1 Triticum aestivum | reverse complement strand
TATATATATATATATATATATATATATATATATATATATATATATATATATATCCACTAGGGGTTTTAGTCCTTTAACATGTTAAGGATTGCCTAGAGATGTCCTTATGACTTGTTTATTTCAGTTCTTTACAATGTGATGCTCTATATGTGCAACTATTTGCTGTGCAGTTCAATTTCATCAATAATAGTTTCAACAATACCACTATGAATTACGATATTTGGTTGTTGTTAAGGATATTGCAGTTACCATGCCTTTTCATTTTTCAATTGTTGTTTAGCAACATGCATTGTACTGATTGACTAAATATGCAATCCCAGGCTACAAAGCAACAAGGAAGAGTGTTACCTTAATGTTCTGATGATGTCTAGATATACATGTAATAAAATCTTATATAATGGGATGGATGGAGTGTTGTACTACATCATTTTTCAATTGTTGTTTAGTTTCTAATATTAACTTGGTGCTTTTAGGTACATATATCATTGCCAAAGATCCACACTTCGACCCTTTCTGCGCATGGGGCAATGAGATATTCATGAACCAGCATCAAGTGAGGAAACTGATAAAGATTGTTACTAAAATGGGTTAAAAGATGTCAATCGAAATATTTGTTTACACTTTATGCAAGACAACGATGAACTACAGCATGGTAAGTAAGAACCCTATAGCCTTCTTTTCACTACCTGTAATGAGTTGTGTTAGATGACAATATCTGAATCTTTTTTCTTTTGCAGTGGATCCTGAAGCAGTTTACTCAATATTACCTCTCAAACCACATGATTGGCGGCCGGCCATCACAAGGGGTTGGAATAGAGTCCTGCATGCCTTGTGCATCCAGGAGAGCACAATAGGGCCATTCCGCTTCACCTTGGTCAGCAACTGGAATGTCTATCGCCTCTTTCTTTACCATCTGTAATAGTACAAGTATAGAACCCTGGTACATCATTCTTTATTTGGTGCTTCTATAATTCTTAAACATATGTACCTATGAATCAAATAATGCATTGGTTGTTTGAACCTGATGGATATAAATAAAGCTATAGCCTACTTTCAAGTTTAAATTAGGTATAATTTCAAATAGCAGCAATTAAACTAGGGTGAAATTACGTTGTGCAGGCCATTACGGCACACACGGTTGGTAAAACACACAAACGTTTGCAATATACACCATAATCCGAGACAGTTCATAGAGAGGAAACGTCTGCAAGCATGCACACAGTTGCTGTTCGCAAAGCGTGTGTGATGTCAGACACTATCACATACGGTGCAGGAAAACTAAATGTGTGTGATTGTCTACCTATCATACACGGTTTATAATCATGAACTATTTGTGATGTGCCAGGCATCATAAATCTCCTGTGCCTGGAATCTGCCTAGAATCTGCCTGGAAAGCTCCCGTGCCTAGAATTTGCCTGGTTTTAGGCAGAACCACAAAACTCCGACTGTGATGGCAATGCGAGCACAAACGACTAGCAAGGATGAAGTGTTTGGGATATTCGAGATATCGAAAACAGTTATATAGGGACAACTATATGCATCGAGGCTCCCTATCCCCGACGGTTTCTGGGTCGTGTGGGAAGGACCCCCCTATCGCCCACACTCACTTGGCAACAGTTCCAAATGCCGTCACGGAAAGGGGTAAAAAACCATTTGTTTAGGACCGACGCGCACTAGTGCTAGCTACTGTGCAAGCTATAGTACTTGAAAAACACTCACCAAAGAGAAACGTTGGGGCTGATGAGCTTGTGGTACACTTATACTGATCCATCGTCGATCGGCCAATAGCCCAAGCTCCTAAAATTGTAGGCTTAGCGATCGATCAGACAATAGTCGACGCAGATAATCAAAAGTACAGAGATGTACAACACAAAATCATAGCAGTACAGAGACGTACTGCCTCCGTTCCAAAATAGATTACTCAACTTTGTACTACAAACTTTGAAACAGAGGGAGTACAAATCCTAGGCGGGCTAGTTTGACCTAGTGGGTTTCACTGATATGACGTGGTACATTGTCGTCCAGTCTTCGCGTGTGGTAGCAGTATTGCGGGTATAGTAAGTTTTCTCGAAGAAGCGGAATTCGATGAAGTCATGATGGTTCCTTCGTCCGACCAACTTACAGTGGGAATGGTTGGGCCTGCACTACGACCGGGGTGGACCAGGATAATTTTGTGCATGGCAGGTGGACCAGGATGGTCGACATCCCACATGTCGGTGAATGAAAGTATTCTTTTCGATATAGGCCTCATTCGGTTTGGAGGAAACCAAAACGTAGGATTTAGGAATAGTAAAGAAAATTGATAGGATGTCACTTGCCATCCTAAGGAATTGTCTTGCCTCGTTCCTACGCACAAAATGAGATTTGAGTGGATGTGTAGATTCCTCCAAAAACATAGGAAATGAATAGTATTCCTATGAAAATCCCGTATGCATTTCCTACAAACCGAATGCATCTATAGGAAATTTTTGTCTGGAATCTTTGTTCATATGCTTTTCCTGTAAAAATCCTTTAAACCGAATGAGGCCATAGAGGACGAGCAACGAGTATTCATTGTTTATTTTTGATGAAAGCTATTGTCTCCACTGTTACAACGGAGGAGTGTGAAACACGGCAGCCCAGTGAACTTCGCATGTGCACTACTCCCTCCTTCCTCATGTAATACTAACATAGTGTTGACTATAAGGTTGGCTATAAGGTTACAACTTTTTCTCACTTTATCTCTATCTATTTCCTCTCAAATGTTTTTACTTTTCTTTTTTAGACACAATTGTTTTTTATGCCTCTCTTTTTTAGAATTAGTTTTTTATACCTATAAACTGGACGAAATTCATTACATATTTCGCACAAACCGTACTAAAACCTACTGTAAACCTAACCTAAACGATCGCCGGTGCCCGACCACCATGTCTGGCCATGAACCCGAGAAAGCCGGCCATTTCCTTTGCCTCTTCCTCATCCTCCTCAATAACCTCCTCCTCCGGATCACAAGGTTCTGAAGATTTCCGCCTCCACGTCACCGTCAAGCAGCTAATCGGGCGCTGATGTTTATCCCACCAAGCTTGGCGTCGACTGAGTGGAGGAGCGATGGCCTTCCTGGGACCAGAGCGGCGGCGACCTGCCGTGTACTACTATTCCTCGCTACCGGCCGCGCCTGCGCACGCGCCCCGGCTTCGTGGTCGTGGCGGCGAAGGGGGGCCGAGGGGAGCCGGCGATCTCCTTCATCTGCTCTGGCGACAGTATGTCCAAGAGAGCTTTGGAGCGCGCCTGGAGTGGAGCCACCAATGTCCCTTGTCTGCTCCTGCGATAGTACATCCAAGAGAGCTTTGGAGCATCAGGAGGCCATGGTTGGAGTGGTGCCGACAGAAGGAAGGGACCGAAGGAGAATGAGTGTGGGTCTTTCGCTATGGCTGGGAGCTGGGGCTCAAGGTAATATAGCGGGCGAATGGCAATGAGCCGCGGCAGACGGATGGACGGCTGGCTGATACGTCCATTCTGCATCATGCTTTTATATCGATATTTATTGCATTATGGGCTGTTATTACACATTATGTCACAATACTTATGCCTATTCTCTATTATTTTACAAGGTTTACATGAAGAGGGGGAATGCCGGCAGCTGGAATTCTGGGCTGGAAAAGGAGCAAATATTAGAGACCTATTCTGCACATCTCCAAAAGTCCTGAAACTTCACGGGAGCACGTTCCCGAATATATAAAAAATATCGGGCGAAAGAAGTACCCGAGGGGGGCCACCCACCAACCACGAGGGTGGGGGCGCGCCCTACCCCCTGGGCGCGCCCCTACCCGTGGCCCTCCGATGCCCATCTTCGCCCGAGAAAAAAATCATAACCAAGCTTTGGGGAAGAAACTCCGCTGCCACGAGGTGAAACCTTGGCGGAACCAATCTAGGGCTCTGGTAGAGCTGTTCTGCCGGGGAAACTTCCCTCTGGGAGGGGGAAATCATCACCATCATCATCACCAACAATCCTCTCATCGGGAGGGGGTCAATCTCCATCAACATCTTCACCAGCACCATCTCATCTCAAACCCTAGTTCATCTCTTGTATCCAATCTTTGTATCCAAACCTCAGATTGGTACCTGTGGGTTTCTAGTAGTGTTGATTACTCCTTGTAGTTGATGCTAGTTGGTTTACTTGGTGGAAGATCATATGTTCAGATCCATTATGCATATTAGTACCCCTCTGATTATGAACATGAATATGCTTTGTGAGTAGTTACGTTTGTTCCTGAGGACATGGGAGAAGTCTTGCTATAAGTAGTTATGTGAATTTGGTATTCGTTCGATATTTTGATGAGATGTATATTGTCATCCCTCTAGTGGTGTCATGTGAACGTCGACTACATGACACTTCACCATTGTTTGGGCCTAGATGAAGGCATTGGGAAGTAAAAAGTAGATGATGGGTTGCTAGAGTGACAGAAGCTTAAACCCTAGTTTATGAGTTGATTCGTAAGGGGCTGATTTGGATCCATATGTTTCATGCTATGGTTAAGTTTACCTTAATACTTCTGTTGTAGTTGCGGATGCTTGCAATGAGGGTTAATGATAAGTGGGATGCTTGTCCAAGTAAAGGCAGTACCCAAGCACTGGTCCACCCACATTATCAAATTATCAAAGTACCGAACGCGAATCATATGAACGTGTTGAAACCAGGTTGACGATAATTCCCATGTGTCCTCGGGAGCGCTTTCCTTCATATAAGAGTTTGTCCAGGCTTGTCCTTTGCTACAAAAAGGATTGGGTCATCTTGCTGCACCTTATTTACTTTTATTACTTGCTACTCGTTACAAATTACCTTATCACAAAACTATCTGTGACCGATAATTTCAGTGCTTGCAGAGAATACCTTACTGAAAACTGCTTATCATTTCCTTCTGCTCCTCCTCGGGTTCAACACTCTTACTTATGAAAACGGCTACGATAGATCCCCTACACTTGTGGGTCATCAAGACTCTTTTCTGGCGGCATTGCTGGGGTGTGAAGCGCCTTTCGTAGGTGGAATTGTTGGGGAACATAGTAATTTCAAAATATTTCCTACGCACACGCAAGATCATGGTGATGCATAGCAACGAGAGAGGAGAGTGTTGTCTACGTACCCTCGTAGACAGAAAGCGGAAGTGTTATAACAACGCGGTTGATGTAGTCGTACGTCTTCATGGCCCGACCGATCAAGCACCGAAACTACGACACCTCCGAGTTCTAGCACACGTTCAGCTCGATGACGATCCCTGGACTCCGATCCAGCAGAATGTCGGGGAAGAGTTCCGTCAGCACGATGGCATGGTGACGATCTTGATGTTCTACCGTCGCAGGGCTTCGCCTAAGCACCGCTACAATATTATCGAGGATTATGGTGGAGAGGGGCACCGCACACGGCTAAGAGATCAATGATCAATTGTTGTGTCTATGGGGTGCCCCTGCCCCGTATATAAAGGAGCAAGGGGGGAGGCGGCCGGCCTAGGAGGAGGGCGCGCCAAGGGGGGAGTCCTACTCCCACCGGGAGTAGGACTCCTCCTTCCCTTGTTAGAGTAGGAGAGAAGGAAAGAGGGGGAGAGGAACAAGGAAAAGGGACTGCACCCCTTGTCCAATTCGGACCAGAGGGGGGGCACGCGCCTCCTTCCTTTTGGCCTCTCTCCTCTATTCCCGTATGGCCCAATAAGGCCCATATACTCCCCGGCGAATTCCCGTAACTCTCTAGTACTCCGAAAAATACCCGAATCACTCGGAACCTTTCCGATGTCCAAATATAGTCGTCCAATATATCGATCTTTACATCTCGACCATTTCGAGACTCCTCGTCATGTCCCCGATATCATCCGGGACTCCGAACTCCTTCGGTACATCAAAACTCATAAACTCATAATATAACTGTCATCGAAACCTTAAGCGTGCGGACCCTACGGGTTCGAGAACAATATAGACATGACCGAGACACGTCTTCGGTCAATAACCAATAGCGGAACCTGGATGCTCATATTGGCTCCCACATATTATACAAAGATCTTTATCGGTCAAACCGCATAACAACATACGTTGTTCCCTTTGTCATCGGTATGTTACTTGCCCGAGATTCGCTCGTTGGTATCTCAATACCTAGTTCAATCTCGTTACCGGCAAGTCTCTTTACTCGTTCCGTAATACATCATCTCACAACTAACTCATTAGTTGCAATGCTTGCAAGGCTTTAGGTGATGTGCATTATCGAGAGGGCCCAGAGATACCTCCTTACAATCGGAGTGACAAATCCTATTCTCGAAATACGCCAACCCAACAAGTACCTTCGGAGACACCTGTACAGCATCTTTATAATCACCCAACTACGTTGTGACGTTTGGTAGCATATAAAGTGTTCTTCCGGTAAACGGGAGTTGCATAATCTCAAAGTCATAGGAACATGTATAAGTCATGAAGAAAGCAATAGCAACAAACTAAACGATCAAGTGTCAAGCTAACAGAATGGGTCAAGTCAATCACATCATTCTCCTAATGATGTGATCCCGTTAGTCAAATGACAACTCATGTCTATGGTTAGGAAACATAACCATCTTTGATCAACGAGCTAGTCAAGTAGAGGCATACTAGTGACACTCTGTTTGTCTATGTATTCACACATGTATTATGTTTCCGGTTAATACAATTCTAGCATGAATAATAAACATTTATCATGATATAAGGAAATAAATAATAACTTTATTATTGCCTCTAGGGCATTTTTCTTTCAGTCTCCCACTTGCACTAGAGTCAATAATCTAGTTCACATCGCCATGTGATTTAATACCAATAGTTCACATCACCATGTGATTAACACCCATAGTTCACATCAACATGTGACCAACACCCAAAGGGTTTACTAGAGTCAATAATCTAGTTCACATCGCTATGTGATTAACACCCAAAGAGTACTAAGGTGTGATCATGTTTTGCTTGTGAGAGAAGTTTAGTCAACGGGTCTGCCACATTCAGATCCGTACGTATTTTGCAAATTTCTATGTCAACAATACTCTGCATGGAGCTACTCTAGCTAATTGCTCCCACTTCCAATATGTATCCAGATTGAGACTTAGAGTCATCTGGATCAGTGTCAAAACTTGCATCGACGTAACCCTTTACGACGAACCTTTTGTCGCCTCCATAATCGAGAAACATATCCTTATTCCACTAAGGATAATTTTGACCAATGTCCAGTGATCTACTCCTACATCACTATTGTACTCCCTTGCCAAACTCAGGGCAGGGTATACAATAGGTCTGGTACACAACATGTCATACTTTATAGAACCTATGGCTGAGGCATAGGGAATGACTTTCATTCTCTCTCTATCTTCTGCCATGGTCGGGTTTTGAGTCTTACTCAACTTAACACCTTGTAACACACGCAAGAACTCCTTCTTTGACTGTTCCATTTTGAACTACTTCAAAATCTTTTCAAGGTATGTACTCATTGAAAAACTTATCAAGTGTCTTGATCTATCTCTATAGATCTTGATGCTCAATATGTAAGCAGCTTCACCAAGGTCTTTCTTTGAAAAAACTCCTTTCAAACATTCCTTTATGCTTTGCAGAATAATTCTACATCATCTCTGATCAACAATATGTCATACATATACTTATCAGAAATGCTGTAGTGCTCCCACTCACTTTCTTGTAAATACAGGCTTCACCGCAAGTCTGTATAAAACTATATGCTTTGATCAACTTATCAAAGCGTATATTCCAACTCCGAGATGCTTGCACCAGTCCATAGATGGATCGCTGGAGCTTGCATATTTTGTTAGTACCTTTAGGATTGACAAAACCTTCTGGTTGCATCATATACAACTCTTCTTTAATAAATCCATTAAGGTATGCAATTTTGTTTGTCCATTTGCCAGATTTCATAAAATGTGGCAATTGCTAACATGATTCGGACAGACTTAAGCATAGATACGAGTGAGAAACTCTCATCGTAGTCAACACCTTGAACTTGTCGAAAACCTTTTTGCGACAATTCTAGCTTTGTAGATAGTAACACTACTATCATCGTTCGTCTTCCTCTTGAAGATCCATTTAATCTCAATGGCTCACCGATCAATGGGCAAGTCATCAAAGTCCATACTTTGTTCTCATACATGGATCTCATCTCAGATTTCATGGCCTCAAGCCATTTCGCGGAATCTGGGCTCATCATCGCTTCCTCATAGTTCGTAGGCTCGTCATGGTCAAGTAACATGACTTCCAGAACAGGATTACTATACCACTCTGGTGCAGATCTCACTCTGGTTTACCTATGAGGTTTGGTAGCAACTTGATCTGAAGTTACATGATCATCATCATTAGCTTCCTCACTAATTGGTGTAGTAGTCGCATGAACATATTTCTGTGATGAACTACTTTCCAATAAGGGAGCAGGTACAGTTACCTCATCAAGTTCTACTTTCCTCCCGCTCACTTCTTTCGAGAGAAACTCCTTCTCTAGAAAGGATCCATTCTCAGCAACGAATATCTTGCCTTCGGATCTGTAATAGAAGGTGTACCCACCATTTTCTTTTGGGTATCCTATGAAGATGCACTTCTCCGATTTGGGTTTGAGCTTATCAGGTTGAAACTTTTTCACATAAGCATTGCAACCTCAAACTTTAAGAAACGACAACTTAGTTTTCTTGCCAAACCATAGTTCATACGACGTCGTCTCAACGGATTTAGATGGTGCCCTATTTAACGTAAATGTAGCTGTATCTAATGCATAACCCCAAAACAATAGCGGTAAATCAGTAAGAGACATCATAGATCGCACCATATCTAATAAAGCACGGTTACAACGTTCGGACACACCATTACACTATGGTGTTCCAGGTGGCGTGAGTAGTGAAACTATTTCATATTGTTTTAACTGAAGGCCAAACTCGTAACTCAAATATTTTACTTCTGCGATCATATCGTAGAAACTTTTATTTTGTTACGATGATTCTCCACTTCACTCTGAAATTCTTTGAACTTTTCAAATGTTTCAGACTTGTGTTTCATCAACTAGATATACTCATATCTGCTCAAATCATCTGTGAAGATCGGAAAATAATGATACCTGCCGCGAGCTTCAATATTCATCGGACCACATACATCAGTATGCATGATTTCCAACAAATCTGTTGCTTGCTGCATTGTTCTGGAGAACGGAGTCTTAGTCATCTTGCCCATGAGGCATGGTTCGCAAGCATCAACTGATTCATAATCAAGTGATTCCAAAAGTCCATCAGCATGGAGTTTCTTCATGCACTTTACACCAATATGACCTAAACGACAGTGCCACAAATAAGTTGCACTATCATTATTAACTTTGCATCTTTTTGTTTCAGTATTATGAATATGTGTATCACTACGATCGAGATCCAACGAACCATTTTCATTGGGTGTGTAACCATATATTTAAACAGAACAACAATTTATTCTCTTACTTAAATGAATAACCGTATTGCAATAAACATGATCAAATCATATTCATGCTCAATGCAAACACTAAATAACACTTATTTAGGTTCAACACTAATCCCGAAAGTATAGGGAGTGTGCGATGATGATCATATCAATCTTGGAACCACTTCCAACACACATCGTCACTTCACCCTTAACTAGTCTCTGTTCATTCTGCAACTCCCGTTTGGAGTTACTACTCTTAGCAACTGAACCAGTATCAAATACCGAGGGGTTGCTACGAACACTAGTAAAATACACATCAATAATCTGTATATCAAATATACCTTTGTTCACTTTGCCATCCTTCTTATCCGCCAAAACTTGGGGCAGTTCCGCTTCTAGTGACCAATCCCTTTGCAGTACAAGCACTTAGTCTTAGGCTTAGGACCAGACTTGGGCTTCTTCACTTGAGCAGCAACTTGCTTGCCGTTCTTCTTAAAGTTCCCCTTCTTCCCTTTGCCCTTTTCTTGAAACTAGTGGTCTTGTCTACCATCAACACTTGATGCTCTTTCTTGACTTCTACCTTCATCGATTTCATCATAATAAAAAGCTCGGGAGTCGTTTTCGTCATCCCTTGCATACTATAGTTCATCACGAAGTTCTACTAACTTGGTGATTGTGACTAGAGAATTCTGTCAATCATTATCTTATCTGGAAGATTAACTCCCACTTGATTCAAGTGATTGTAGTACCCAGACAATCTGAGCACATGCTCACTGCTTGAGCTATTCTCCTCCATCTTTTAGCTATAGAACTTGTTGGAGACTTCATATCTCTCAACTCGGGTATTTTCTCAAAATATCAACTTCAACTCCTGGAACATCTCATATGGTCCATGACGTTCAAAACATCTTTGAAATCCCGATTCTAAGCTGTTAAGCATGGTACACTAAACTATCAAGTAGTCATCATATTGAGCTAGCCAAACGTTCATAACGTCTGCATCTGCTCCTGCAATAGGTCTGTCACCTAGCGGTGCATCAAAGACATAATTCTTCTGTGGAGCAATGAGGATAATCCTCAGATCACGGATCCAATCCGCATCATTGCTACTAACATTTTTCAACATAATTTTTCTCTAGGAACACAATAAACTGGGAGCAACATCGCGAGCTATTGATCTACAACATAGATATGCTAATACTACAAGGACTAAGTTCATGATAAATTAAAGTTCAATTAATCATATTACTTAAGAACTCCCACTTAGATAGACATCCCTCTAATATTCTAAGTGATCACGTGATCCATATCAACTAAACCATGTCCGATCATCACGTGAGATGGAGTAGTTTCAATGGTGAACATCAATATGTTGATCATGTCTACTATATGATTCACGCTCGACCTTTCGGTCTCAGTGTTTCGAGGCCATATATGCATATGCTAGGCTCGTCAAGTTTAACCTAAGTATTCTGTGTGTGCAAAACTGGCTTGCACCCGTTGTAGATGGACGTAGAGCTTATCACACCCGATCATCACGTGGTGTCTGGGCACGACAAACTTTGGCAACGGTGCATACTCAGGGAGAACACTTTTATCTTGAAATTTAGTGAGAGATCATCTTATAATGCTACCATCAATCAAAGCAAGATAAGATGCATAAAAGATAAACATCACATGCAATCAATATAAGTGATATGATATGGCCATCATCATCTTGTGCTTGTGATCTCCATCTCCGAAGCACCGTCATGATCACCATCATCACCGGCGCGACAGCTTGATCACCATCGTAGCATCATTGTCGTCTCGCCAATCTTATGCTTCCATGACTATCGCTACCGCTTAGTGATAAAGTAAAGCATTGCAGCGCAATTGCATTGCATACAATAAAGCGACAACCATATGGCTCCTGCCAGTTGTCGATAACTCGTTTACAAAACATGATCATCTCATACAATAAAATTTAGCATCATGTCTTGACCATATCACATCACAACATGCCCTGCAAAAACAAGTTAGACGTCCTCTACTTTGTTGTTGCAAGTTTTACGTGGTTGCTACGGGCTTAAGCAAGAACCGTTCTTACCTACGCATCAAAACCACAACGATAGTTTGTCAAGTTGGTGATGTTTTAACCTTCGCAAGGACCGGGCATAGCCACACTTGGTTCAACTAAAGTTGGAGAAACTGACACCCGCTAGCCACCTGTGTGCAAAGCACGTCGGTAGAACCAGTCTCGCGTAAGCGTACGCGTAATGTCGGTCCGGGCCGCTTCATCCAACAATACCGCCGAACCAAAGTGTGACATGCTGGTAAGCAGTATGACTTATATCGCCCACAACTCACTTGTGTTCTACTCGTGCATAACATCAACGCATAAAACCTGGCTCTGATACCACTGTTGGGGAACGTAGTAATTTCAAAAAAATTCCTACGCACACGCAAGATCATGGTGATGCATAGCAACGAGAGATGAGAGTGTTGTCTATGTACCCTCGTAGACCGAAAGCGGAAGCATTATAACAACGCGGTTAATGTAGTCGTACGTCTTCATGGCCCGACTGATCAAGCACCGAAACTACGACACTTCCGAGTTCTAGCACACGTTCAGCTCGATGACGATCCCCGAACTCCGATCCAGCAGAATGTCGGGGAAGAGTTCCGTCAGCATGATGGCGTGGTGACGATCTTGATGTTCTACCGTTGCAGGGCTTCGCCTAAGCACCGCTACAATATTATCGAGGATTATGGTGGAGGGGGGCACCGCACACGGCTAAGAGATCAATGTCAATTGTTGTGTCTATGGGGTGCTCCCTGCCCCCGTATATAAAGGAGCAAGGGGGGAGGCGGCCGGCCTAGGAGGAGGGCGCGCCAAGGGGGGAGTCCTACTCCCACTGGGAGTAGGACTCCTCCTTCCCTTGTTAGAGTAGGAGAGAAGGAAAGAGGGGGAGAGGAACAAGGAAAAGGGGGCTGCACCCCTTGTCCAATTCGGACCAGAGGGGGGCGCGCGCCTCCTTCCTTTTGGCCTCTCTCCTCTATTCCCTATGGCCCAATAAGGCCCATATACTCCCCGGCGAATTCCCGTAACTCTCCGGTACTCCGAAAAATACCCGAATCACTCGGAACCTTTCCGATGTCCGAATATAGTCGTCCAATATATCGATCTTTACGTCTCGACCATTTCGAGACTCCTCGTCATGTCCCCGATCTCATCCGGGACTCCGAACTCCTTCGGTACATCAAAACTCATAATATAACTGTCATCGAAACCTTAAGCGTTCGGATCCTACGGGTTCGAGAACAATGTAGACATGACCGAGACACGTCTCCGGTCAATAACCAATAGCGGAACCTGGATGCTCTTATTGGCTCCCACATATTCTACGAAGATCTTTATCGGTCAAACCGCATAACAACATACGTTGTTCCCTTTGTCATCGGTATGTTAGTTGCCCGAGATTCGATCGTCGGTATCTCAATACCTAGTTCAATCTCGTTACCGGCAAGTCTCTTTACTCGTTCCGTAATACATCATCTCGCAACTAACTCATTAGTTGCAATGCTTGCAAGGCTTTAGGTGATGTGCATCACCGAGAGGGCCCAAAGATACCTCTCCGACAATCGGAGTGACAAATCCTAATCTCGAAATACTCCAACCCAACAAGTACCTTCGGAGACACCTGTAGAGCACATTTATAATCACCCAGTTACGTTGTGACGTTTGGTAGCACACAAAGTGTTCCTCCGGTAAACGGGAGTTGCATAATCTCATAGTCATAGGAACATGTATAAGTCATGAAGAAAGCAATAGCAACAAACTAAACGATCAAGTGCTAAGCTAACGGAATGGGTCAAGTCAATCACATCATTCTCCTAATGATGTGATCCCGTTAATCAAATGACAACTCATGTCTATGGTTAGGAAACATAACCATCTTTGATCAACGAGCTAGTCAAGTAGAGGCATACTAGTGACACTCTGTTTGTCTATGTATTCACACATGTATTATGTTTCCGGTTAATACAATTCTAGCATGAATAATAAACATTTATCATGATATAAGGAAATAAATAATAACTTTATTATTGCCTCTAGGGCATATTTCCTTCAGGAATTTGGTAAGGAAAAATTTATATAGTGTGATGATATTTACTGTCACTTGTTACTATGGGACATAATCCTTTGAGGGGCTTGTTCGGGGTATCTTCATCCCGACCAGTTGAGCAAAGAGTTGCTCCTTAACCTACTGAACCTACTGAAAATGTATACTTTGAAATTCCTTCGGGTATGATAGAGAAACTGCTAGCTAATCCTTCTGCAGGAGATGGAACATTGCATCCGATTTACACTTAATCTATGTGGATGAAGTTTGTGGATTATTTAAGCTTGCTGGTATGCCCGATGATGTTATCAAGAAGAAGGTCTTCCCTTTATCTTTGAAGGGAGAGGCATTGACATGGTATCGTCTATGTGATGATATGGGATCATGGAACTAGAAGCGATTTAAATTGGAATTTTATCAGAAGTTTTATCCTATGCATCTTGTTCATCGTGATCGTAATTATATATATAATTTTTGGCCTCCCAATGGAGAAATCATCGCTCAAGCTTGAGGGAGGCTTAAGTCAATGTTATATTCATGCCCCAACCATGAGCTCTCAAGAGAAATGATTATTCAAAAAAATTATGCTCGGCTTTCTCTCAGTAATCGCTCCATGCTCGATACTTCTTGTACTGGATCTTTTATGATGAAGACTATTGAATTCAAATGGGATTTATTGGAAAGAATTAAACGCAACTATGAAGATTGGGACCTCGACGAAGGTAAGGAGTCAGGTATAACACCTAAGTTTGATTGTGTTAAATCTTTTATGGATACCGATGCTTTTCGTGAATTTAGCACTAAATATGGACTTGACTCTGAGATAGTAGCTTCTTTCTGTGAATCCTTTGCTACTCATGTTGATCTCCCTAAGGAGAAGTGGTTTAAATATAATCGTCCCATTGAAGTAAAAGTAGTTGCACCTATTAAAGTTGAAGAAAAGACTATCACTTATGATGATCCTGTTGTTCCTGCTGCTTATATTGAGAAACCACCTTTCCCTATTAGAATAAAGGATCATGCTAAAGTTTCAACTATGGTTAACAAAAGTAATTTTAAGATACCTAAACCCCCTGAGCAAATTAAATTTGAACCTAAGATTGCTATGGTTAAAGATCTCTTGGCCGATAATATTGATGGGCATGTTATTTACTTCTGCAATGAAGCTGCTAGAATTGCTAGACCTGATGCTAAAAATAAACATACACCTGTTGTAGGCATGCCTGTTATTTCTGTTAAAATAGGAGATCATTGTTATCATGGTTTATGTGATAGGGGTGCTAGTGCAAGTGCAATACCTCATTCCTTATACAAAGAAATTATGCATGATATTGCACCTGCTGAGATAGAAGATATCAATGTTACCATTAAACTTGCCAATAGTCTTGTGTGGGATTCTCTGACTTTTTTGAAAAGGTCTGTGAAGTTTTCATGGATGATTTCTCTGTTTATGGATCCTCTTTTGATGATTGCTTGAGCAACCTTGATCGAGTTTTGCAGAGATGTGAAGAAACTAACCTTGTCTTGAATTGGGAGAAGTGCCACTTTATGGTTAATGAAAGTATTGTCTTGGGGCATAAAATTTCTGAAAGAGATATTGAAGTTGACAAAGCTAAGGTTGATGCTATTGGAAAGATGACGTGTCCCAAGGACATCAAAGGTATAAGAAGTTTCCTTGGTCATGCTGATTTTTTAGGAGGTTCATTAAGGACTTCTAAAAAAATTCTCGGCCTCTGACTAACCTATTACAAAAAGATATTCCTTTTGTCTTTGATGATGATTGTGTAGAAGCATTTGAAATACTTAAGAAACCTTTGATTTCTACACCTATTGTTCAGCCACCTGATTGGAATTTACCATTTGAAATCATGTGTGATGCTAGTGATTATGTTGTAGGTGTTGTTCTAGGACAAAGAGTTGATAAAAAATTAAATGTTATCCAATATGCTAGTAAAACTCTAGACAATGCCCAGAGAAATTATGCTACTACTAAAAAGGAATTCTTAGCAGTTGTATTTGCTTGTGATAAGTTCAGACCCTATATTGTTTATTCTAAAGTAACTATTCACACTGATCATGCTGCTATGTCAGGACCCCGACTCAATGTCACATCGATCTAGCATGTAACACCTCATATCACTTTGCGGCCTCACGCACGGTATTCCCACGGGTGTCGCCTTACCTTTGCCCGGGACCGTTTGCGCCTTTTGGCACACGTATATGACAGTGTCGCTAGCATCCATATGATAAGGAGCCCGGGCTGACATGGCTAGTCGTAAACCCAAAGTGGCACAAACTTACAGGGACAGGCATCCATGACCCAGCATCGAACGTGTCGGTCATCAGCGAGTGAATCCAGGCTGTAGCACTGGGCTAGCAGGACTCCGGTGAACCAGGCTGTAGCGGGCTAACAGGACTCCGGTATCCATCGCGTGACATTTCCCCGAAGGGACAGACACAGGAACGAAGAAGGACACATGCCGGCCAGCCTAAGTGTTCCGGAGCAGTAGCAAGCTACCATGGCTCGGTGGAAACACTAGGAGACATTTCCCGGTAAGAGAGGCTACTAAAGATAAACAACTAGATAGTCAGATCCCACACATACCAAGCATTTCAATAACATACACACAATGTGCTCGATATGTGCAAACACAACATGGCATCACAACATGACTCTACGACTCAAGTATTTATTCAATAGGCTCCGAGGAGCGAGATATTACAAACATGGGTCTCATGACCCAACAATCAGAGCATACAAGTCAAAGCACGAGCGGAAGCTATCATGTCTGAGTACAGACGTCTACAAATGAAAAAGGCTGAAAGCCTGACTATCTACCAGATCCTGCCGAGGGCACAAGATCGTAGCTGAGGTAACAAGCTAAACGTCGAAGTCCACGTGGAACTACTAGTGAGACTGAAGTCTCTCTGCAAAAACATAAATTAAGCAACGTGAGTACAAATGTACCCAGCAAGACTTACATCAGATCTATCTACATATGCATCATTATCAACAAAGGGGATGGTGGGGTTTAACTGCAGCAAGCCAGCTTTGACTCGGTGGCTAACCTGAACTACGACTGCAATGTAACTCTTTTGTGGTGGCGCACACGAGTCCACATATTCACCATATCAATACACCACTATGGATCCGCTCCCGTCTTCCTACGAGAACGCCATCCATAGCACTCACGCCTATCTTGCGTATTTTAGAGTATCCACTTTCACTTGTCTATGAACTGTACAAGGGTTCCACGTTTCCATATCCGAGGAATCCGGCTATTCGAATAGATATTGATAACCCTGTAGGGGTGTACTTCTTCACACACGCTCCCGCCACTTACCGCCCTGTACACGTCATGTACCTCGGCAACCTTCAAGCGGAAGCCGGGCGAGGGAGTCGGCCACGACCTGACTAACCGAACAAGTCTCTCGTCCAGGTTTATCGCCTATTCGGGTTCCATCCGCAAGGAGATCCGGCCGGGGTGTCGCTCACGGCCCCAAACGATGTGAGCAGGGTTCCCAAGCCCACCATCCGGGTGCCACTTGGTACACCGTGCCACTGTGCCTAGTCTGTCCCAAGCCCACCTGTACCGGGTGCCACTTGGTAGACTACTAACACTACCTACAAACACCAGAAACTAGTTGCAACTCCTGGACAGAGATCATGTTGATTAATAAGTCGACAGAGTCAATTAAGGATCCCAATGTGTGGTAGTAGCTGTTCATGGATCACAGGCACAGAACTCAGTTCCTGAGGACGGCTGCAATGAGACAACCCACCATGTACTCCTACATGGCCTCTCACCGCTACCTTTACCAAATCGTGTTCACACACTTAGCTCACGCACAGTAGGACATGTTCACACGCCTCAGATTCATCCCCGATGAATCAGACCTGACTCAACTCTAAGCAATAGCAGGCATGACAACAAGCATGAATGAGTAGGCACATCAGGGCTCAAACAACTCCTACTCATGCTAGTGGGTTTCATCTATTTACTGTGGCAATGACAGGTCATGCAAAGGATAAAGGGTTCAGCTACCGCAGCAAGTATCAAATATGTCGTTGTTGTCCTAATGCAGTAAAAGAGAGCAGGAGCGAGAGAGTGGGATTTTATCGGAATGAACAAGGGGGTTTTGCTTGCCTGGCACTTCTGAAGATAACATTGAGTCTTCATCAGTGTCAACGATCACGTCATCGGTATCACGTCTATCGAGAGGGGACAAATACCGGCAACACAGAAAGGAACACAATCAATGCAATGCACAATATGATGCATGATCATGACATGGCAAAATGAATGTGTTTTGAGCTAATGCAACTAGCAACAGATTAAATGAAGTTGGTTTGAATACAAGATTCAAATTCAAACTCCATATGTGATTATTCAAATGTCATTCACTTCATTTGTCCTAAACAGTAGTGATAAGTTGTTCTAACATGTATGAAAATGGTACAGATGGATTCCTTGAATTTTTCTGATAATTTTTCATATATAAAACATTTAATTTGGAGTTACGGTTAATTTTCTATGATTTATTGAAGTTTATACAATTTTCTGGATTTTCTGAATAAAACAAATCGAGAAAACATTACTGCGTCATCCTGACATCATGATGACGTCAGCAGGTCAATGTGGCACAGTCCAGTCAAACCTGACAGTGGGTCCCGCATGTCAGTGAAATTAGTTTAGTTAGAATTTCATTAAACTAAACTGGGTTAACTAACAGGGCTGGGCCCCACCTGTCAGTGAGTCAGTGGGTTAGCTAAAATTTAATTAGCATCTAAACTAAATTAGCAGGGCCCCGGGCCCACATGTAAATGACCCAGGGGAGGTCAAACCCCTGGTCAACAGGGCCTAACACGTCGGCGGTTCGTCGCCGGTGCCAACAGGCGCGGCGGAGGGCTCGGGCTCGCTCCTCCGGCGTCCAAATGGACGGAGGAGAGCGGCTACGGAGAGCTGGAGCTCACCCGCGCCCGTTTCAGCAAGCAGCAGCAGCTAGGGCGGCCGGAGACGACGGCCCCGAGCTCGGCAGCGGCGGCCGGAGCTCGGGCATGCTCGGGTTCGGCGTTACACGGCACGGCGAGGTCAGCTGAGGGCCTCTACGGATTACTGGGGTCGTCAGGAGCACTCGAAGGCAACGAGCGCAGGTGGAGGAGCCCGGGAGCACGAAGCTCACCGGCCATGGCGGACGGCGGCTTCGGGTGCTCGTGGGGCGGCGGCTACAGGGCGCGCGCGAGAGAGAGAAGTGAGGGGAAACGACGGCAAGCTCACAGGGAGGCAGCAGGGTGGCTCAGTGGGCTCGGAGACGCGCCAGACGTCGCGAATCGACGGCGGTGAGCTTCGGTGGCCGGCGACGGAAACGACGATGGTGGCGGCGTTGCAGCGCGTCCGGGGCCTCGTGGCTCGGTGGAGAGGAAGAGGGGGTCGAGGCGGAGCCTCTGGGCTAGTCGGGGGAGCGAGGGAGGCCCGGTGGCCGTGGTTTTGGCGAGCGGCGGCGACGGCGACTCTCGGTCATGGGGGGAGAAACAGAGGAGCGAGGGGGAGGGAGGTCCAGAGAGCGAGGGAG
>NC_057812.1:262259045-262334138 GCF_018294505.1 Triticum aestivum | reverse complement strand
CGAGGGAGGCCCGGTGGCCGTGGTTTTGGCGAGCAGCGGCGACGGCGACTCTCGGTCATGGGGGGGGGGAGAAACTGAGGAGCGAGGGGGAGGGAGGTCCAGAGAGCGAGGGAGAAGTGAGAGGGGGGTCGGGGAGGTGCGTGGCGTCTCCAGGCGCATCGAGGAGGGAGGCAACCAGGCAGGAGGTGGCCAAGCGCGACGGCGGTGCTCGCCACCGAGCTGCTTCGTGCGCTGGCACGGGAAGAAGGCAGGAGAAGGGGGGCCAGGTGGGCTGGTCCGCGCAGGTGGGCTGCACAGTGTTGGGCTGTGGGTGGCTGCCAGGTAAGCTGAGGTAAGTTCTCTCTCTGCTTTTATTTATTGTTTTTCTATTTTGTTCTGTTTTGTTTTGGTTTAGTAAAATACTAAACCATTTTATAAAATCCTGAAAATAGTTATGTGGCTAGAGTTAAAATATACCCAACCACATAAAATGTTCCAGCAATTTTTGGACATATATTATTTATATAATATATATATATATATCCAATGCAAATATTTATGCATTAATTCCAAATGCCCAGAATAAATACTTATGGGCTCCTAAAAATATTGGTTTAATTTTTATCTCTGTCCAATATTTTCAGAGAGCAACATGAGCATTTTCTTGGACCTTTTTGGAGCAATTTTTATTTGGGTCATTTCCAAAAAAAATGATTCTAAGGGTTTCACAAATCCCCATTTCAAATTTAAATGGAATTTAAACATGATGCACACACTAGGCAGCACCAGAAGCTAGGGATGTGACAACTCACCCCCACTAAACAAGAATCTCGTCTCGAGATTCAAGCGTAGAGTAAGATGAAGGGGAAACGCAAACTAGTATAATCTTCACGATCCAGGTTGCACTTCGAATGAACGTTGATTCGTTCAGCATTATTGTCTTGAAGTCTTGCCTTGAAAAATCCTGTCAACATGACATGGAGGGAAGAAGGAGACTCTAGAAGGGTCGATCTTCTCGAAGATCGAACAACTCACGGAATGAGACATAGGACCATCTCTCGGGTTGAGACACGCGATACACATCAAGAGGGGTGGGAAGAAACGGATGACGAAGGTTCACTAGGTGGACAACAATTTCACGCTTAAGAAGGTGGTAAACGATTGTCAACGTAGCGAGGAGTTGAGTTGCCATGATACCATAACGATACACCTTAGGGAAGGTGACTCGTAGAGATATTCCCTTAAGTGGCAAAAAGAATTACTTTTGATTCAGAGATCATTGAAACTCTTTAAACCAGCCTAAGACAATTCTCGAGCAATCGTTTGGAGGGGGTCGGTAGAATGGCATACTCGGACTTGGATGATGTGGATTACCTTGTTGAAGACATCGCAATGGATGATTTTTGCTTATCACCGGAAATGGAAGAGACCCATGGTAGAATGACACATTGGCGGTGCAAGCTGGGAACAAAATGCAAATGCTGGGAATGATTCTGGTAACTGGGAAAGAACCCAACAACAGAGAGTGAATTCACTGTTCGAAAAGATCATAGCATTGCCGAGGAAACTGAGAGCAAACCCAGTTAGTGCCGATGATAACACCTAGCGCTTGTGCATGCTCTCAAGAACTTGAGCATTTCCATAATCATCAAGGTTTTACCAACATCCGTGTCAAGGATCCTGGCAACACAACTTGCTACCATGATGAATGATGATGGATGATGCAGATGCAAAGGAAGATAACACTTCTCGGATTTCATCTTAGCGAGGCCAAGGAAATAAAATCTGGATGATCGACCGAGAGACATTTAGCACTCCGCTTCTAATGTTCTCCTTGATGTGCTAGTGTAACCCATTCATAGATATGGTTTGATATCTAGAACATCAATAAAAAGGTCGGACTTCGGGATCTCAAAATCCATAGGGCAACTAGGGAGTAAATCCTACGAAATCCCTATGGGGAGGTGGCCAACTTCCTCAATCAAGATATTATAATAATAGGTCTTCCGGTTGGGTGTGTTGTCCATGACATCCACTTTACCGGTTATCGAGGGACCAATATTATAGTTCTTGGAAAATGTTCCAACCATCATATCTGCCTGAGATTCAGATCTGGTTGGTGTTAGGATATTCCAGATTCATTGAGTCTAGGAAGAAAAATGAAAGTTTGCAACACAATTCGACGAGACAATGCTGCGAGATTCTCGGGGAATGAACTACGATAGCAAGCTCCAAAACATGAGCTGGTTCTGCTACGCACGTGTGAACATGTTGTCTCAGACAAACATGATCACATGGTAGTCTTTCAGTAAAACACTACCGAGTTCTGGTTGGGAACCATCACCGTGGATAACGAAGTCCTTGCATAAGTCATATGATTAGCTCTTATGAAGGAACTTCTTCTCCTTGAACAAATCAATCAGTGGCTTGGTGTGCTCGGGACACATATGGAATGAAGGTTGCAAGTCTCCAGACCACAGAATACTTCGCACGTGTGCATGACTGATTTGGGATGATTCCAAGGAAACAAAACAATCTTCCTCGAATTCATGGCGGCAACTTGCATCATATGCACATGAATTAGGGAAAGTCACTACTTTCATCCAAACATATGCTTCATGAACGAAACACGAAGAAATGCTTACACAAGTTTCCAACACTAGGTTGATGTTCAACATGATTCATGGGAGGAGACAAAATGCTACTGATGGGCTCAACAGCAGCTCATCGGAATTTCCATATCACTGGACTTCCACCATCATGTGAACACGGTGATAGCATTGGTCAGACCAAAGATGTAATGGTGTATGCTCGAGGGATCAACCACGAGTAGGACAACATTACGAGCATCGTTGGTACTGATTTGATTTGACGATAGCCCACACTCAAATCAAGGGATTGATAAGACAATAGGTCCAGCAACTGATCACAGGGACCAATCGATGAAGATAGCATCTTCTTTCAACACACACTACACAAGAATATCCCTTTGGAACGAACTAGGTCAGGCAAGCTTTTATCTTCCAACTCTCCAAGTTGTCGTTTAGCTTAACCAACTAGCTCAGGGGTATCCAACACGGATTCTTGGAGAAAGGGTGGTTTACAATAAACCAACTTGATCACGAGCTCAACATAGCGGTCAGGTGACAACCTGGTAGTACTTCCGAGAAGATCTTCGGAAAATCACGAACCACCGATATGTTACTAAGCTCGAGAACAATCTTGCTTTTCAGGGCAAGATGATATGATCAAATGAGCGAGGACTGGACAAATCCTAACTCATCAATCAAAGAGTGCACCAGGAAATAAGGACTAGGTAGCACGATCAGTCTTAGAATGATGACTCAATAATCAGCACGCTAAGAATGAGGTTGTTGTCCATTTAACTACCAAGCAACGGAGTTGCTAGCAGTATTGATTTCATACACCACGATTCACTTGTTGGCATTCCGGTTACAATAACACAGGAACCGAGGAATGAACAATGATGGCAAGAAGTATCACTGTACCAAGAGTTCATAGGATGGTGTGCAATTCCTATAACAATCCCGATATAAAGATGGTAATACTCCAAGGTAGAACAGAGCAAAGGCTGGATTGGCATTTTGATCTGCGGAGCACAACTTCTTTGACCCAATCCTGGATATGGAAGAGGTACTGGAGTTTGTTTCTCTTGGTCATTCTACGATAGAATGGCTTGACGGACCACAAGAGTAATAGGCATCGATAAACGAACGCACGCATACTCATGACTATTAATTGATAGGCGAGGGTCAGAGGACAACTAAAGAGGGACAACTCAAAGGAACATACGATTTTCTGAGTTGTGGATGCATGGTTTAGCATGTCGAACGAAGTTCAACATAATTCTTCCGGATAATCCATGCGGAAAGGTAGAACTGGCAGAGTCACAATTATGAATGGAGAACCCATCAAGAGCACTCTGGTTGAGATCGTTCAGTTCAACGAGGAACTTCTGCCATAAGTAGTTCAGGGTATTTGGAAGAAGAAGATACCACGGACTTTAAGGACTATCGCTAGGTTACTAATATCCTAAAGGAACTAGCAACACTATCAACATGATGTAAGTAGAGTGAATCTCGGGTTCAAAACCCAGGAGTAGAATACCTACTACTAAGTGGCATCACGGGATGCTTTCGAGAATAAAAGCCAGAATCATCACACTGGGATCACAAAACATTGCTAGATTACTAGGTGACTCCCTAAACACCTAGGGCCATAATAGTAACTCCAACATAATGTCAAGGCAATAGAATACCTCAACTCAACGATTAGTGTGATTGAGCTGGCATAAAGGAGCATCGAAACCAGAGGAAAAGGATTTTGCAAATGCATCAGACTATTTAGAAACCTGGAATGACTCGGACAGCATAACGGCTGTAAATGCTCAGAAAAGATTTGAGACATTCACAAAAATGGTGGCATAACCACTCAGAAGCACAATATCAAGGTTTCGAGATCAACAATTAACATACGGAAGTAGTAGAAACTGAACTCAAGCTTAAATCCAACAATTTATAAGTCTACGGATTAGTAACGCGTCATCCTGATAGATAGATGAGAAGACCTAGTTCCTTAACCCCGTAGGAAAGATAAGATGACTCAGATCAGAAGGGCATGAGGTATAAGGAGTAAAAAGAGCCTTACGTTCCATCCCACAATCAATTCCCTTATATAACTAAAGAATTTCTAGACTCAACTTCGACCAGTTTGGCTTGGTAAACCTATAGGCAGTCAAGCTCTGATACCAACGCTGTCAGGACCCCGACTCAATGTCACATCGATCTAGCATGTAACACCTCATATCACTTTGCGGCCTCACGCACGGTATTCCCACGGGTGTCGCCTTACCTTTCCCCGGGACCGTTTGCGCCTTTTGGCACACGTATATGACAGTGTCGCTAGCATCCATATGATAAGGAACCCGGGCTGACATGGCTAGTCGTAAACCCAAAGTGGCACAAACTTACAGGGACAGGCATCCATGACCCAGCATCGAACGTGTCGGTCATCAGCGAGTGAATCCAGGCTGTAGCACTGGGCTAGCAGGACTCCGGTGAACCGGGCTGTAGCGGGCTAACAGGACTCCGGTATCCATCGCGTGACATTTCCCCGAAGGGACAGACACAAGAACGAAGAAGGACACATGCCGGCCAGCCTAAGTGTTCCGGAGCAGTAGCAAGCTACCATGGCTCGGTGGAAACACTAGGAGACATTTCCCGGTAAGAGAGTCTACTAAAGATAAACAACTAGATAGTCAGATCCCACACATACCAAGCATTTCAATAACATACACACAATGTGCTCGATATGTGCAAACACAACATGGCATCACAACATGACTCTACGACTCAAGTATTTATTCAATAGGCTCCGAGGAGCGAGATATTACAAACATGGGTCTCATGACCCAACAATCAGAGCATACAAGTCAAAGCACGAGCAGAAGCTATCATGTCTGAGTACAGACGTCTACAAATGAAAAAGGCTGAAAGCCTGACTATCTACCAGATCCTGCCGAGGGCACAAGATCGTAGCTGAGGTAACAAGCTAAACGTCGAAGTCCACGTGGAACTACTAGTGAGACTGAAGTCTCTCTGCAAAAACATAAATTAAGCAACGTGAGTACAAATGTACCCAGCAAGACTTACATCAGATCTATCTACATATGCATCATTATCAACAAAGGGGATGGTGGGGTTTAACTGCAGCAAGCCAGCTTTGACTCGGTGGCTAACCTGAACTACGACTGCAATGTAACTCTTTTGTGGTGGCGCACACGAGTCCACATATTCACCATATCAATACACCACTATGGATCCGCTCCCGTCTTCCTACGAGAACGCCATCCATAGCACTCACGCCTATCTTGCGTATTTTAGAGTATCCACTTTCACTTGTCTATGAACTGTACAAGGGTTCCACGTTTCCATATCCGAGGAATCCGGCTATTCGAATAGATATTGATAACCCTGCAGGGGTGTACTTCTTCACACACGCTCCCGCCACTTACCGCCCTGTACACGTCATGTACCTCGGCAACCTTCAAGCGGAAGCCGGGCGAGGGAGTCGGCCATGACCTGACTAACCGAACAAGTCTCTCGTCCAGGTTTATCGCCTATTCGGGTTCCATCCGCAAGGAGATCCGGCCGGGGTGTCGCTCACGGCCCCAAACGATGTGAGCAGGGTTCCCAAGCCCACCATCCGGGTGCCACTTGGTACACCGTGCCACTGTGCCTAGTCTGTCCCAAGCCCACCTGTACCAGGTGCCACTTGGTAGACTACTAACACTACCTACAAACACCAGAAACTAGTTGCAACTCCTGGACAGAGATCATGTTGATTAATAAGTCGAGAGAGTCAATTAAGGATCCCAATGTGTGGTAGTAGCTGTTCATGGATCACAGGCACAGAACTCAGTTCCTGAGGACGGCTGCAATGAGACAACCCACCATGTACTCCTACATGGCCTCTCACCGCTACCTTTACCAAATCGTGTTCACACACTTAGCTCACACACAGTAGGACATGTTCACACGCCTCAGATTCATCCCCGATGAATCAGACCTGACTCAACTCTAAGCAATAGCAGGCATGACAACAAGCATGAATGAGTAGGCACATCAGGGCTCAAACAACTCCTACTCATGCTAGTGGGTTTCATCTATTTACTGTGGCAATGACAGGTCATGCAAAGGATAAAGGGTTCAGCTACCGCAGCAAGTATCAAATATGTCGTTGTTGTCCTAATGCAGTAAAAGAGAGCAGGAGCGAGAGAGTGGGATTTTATCGGAATGAACAAGGGGGTTTTGCTTGCCTGGCACTTCTGAAGATAACATTGAGTCTTCATCAGTGTCAACGATCACGTCATCGGTATCACGTCTATTGAGAGGGGACAAATACCGGCAACACAGAAAGGAACACAATCAATGCAATGCACAATATGATGCATGATCATGACATGGCAAAATGAATGTGTTTTGAGCTAATGCAACTAGCAACAGATTAAATGAAGTTGGTTTGAATACAAGATTCAAATTCAAACTCCATATGTGATTATTCAAATGTCATTCACTTCATTTGTCCTAAACAGTAGTGATAAGTTGTTCTAACATGTATGAAAATGGTACAGATGGATTCCTTGAATTTTTCTGATAATTTTTCATATATAAAACATTTAATTTGGAGTTACGGTTAATTTTCTATGATTTATTGAAGTTTATACAATTTTCTGGATTTTCTGAATAAAACAAATCCAGAAAACATTACTGCGTCATCCTGACGTCATGATGACGTCAGCAGGTCAACGTGGCACAGTCCAGTCAAACCTGACAGTGGGTCCCGCATGTCAGTGAAATTAGTTTAGTTAGAATTTAATTAAACTAAACTGGGATAATTAACAGGGCTGGGCCCCACCTGTCAGTGAGTCGGTGGGTTAGCTAAAATTTAATTAGCATCTAAACTAAATTAGCAGGGCCCCGGGCCCACATGTAAATGACCCAGGGGAGGTCAAACCCCTGGTCAACAGGGCCTAACACGCCGGCGGTTCGTCGCCGGTGGCAACAGGCGCGGCGGAGGGCTCGGGCTCGCTCCTCCGGCGTCCAAATGGACGGAGGAGAGCGGCTACGGAGAGCTGGAGCTCACCCGCGCCCGTTTCAGCAAGCAGCAGCAGCTAGGGCGGCTGGAGACGACGGCCCCGAGCTCGGCAGCGGCGGCCGGAGCTCGGGCGTGCTCGGGTTCGGCGTTACACGGCACGGCGAGGTCAGCTGAGGGCCTCTACGGATTACTGGGGTCGTCAGGAGCACTCGAAGGCAACGAGCGCAAGTGGAGGAGCCCGGGAGCACGAAGCTCACCGGCCATGGCGGACGGCGGCTTCGGGTGCTCGTGGGGCGGCGGCTACAGGGCGTGCGCGAGAGAGAGAAGTGAGGGGAAACGACGGCAAGCTCACAGGGAGGCAGCAGGGTGGCTCAGTGGGCTCGGAGACGTGCCAGACGTCGCGAATCGACGGCGGTGAGCTTCGGTGGCCGGCGACGGAAACGACGATGGTGGCGCCGTTGCAGCGCGTCCGGGGCCTCGTGGCTCGGTGGAGAGGAAGAGGGGGTCGAGGCGGAGCCTCTGGGCTAGTCGGGGGAGTGAGGGAGGCCCGGTGGCCGTGGTTTTGGCGAGCGGCGGCGACGGCGACTCTCGGTCATGGGGGGGGGAGAAACTGAGGAGCGAGGGGGAGGGAGGTCCAGAGAGCGAGGGAGAAGTGAGAGGGGGGTCGGGGAGGTGCGTGGCGTCTCCAGGCGCATCGAGGAGGGAGGCAACCAGGCAGGAGGTGGCCAAGCGCGACGGCGGTTCTCGCCACCGAGCTGCTTCGTGCGCTGGCACGGGAAGAAGGCAGGAGAAGGGGGGCCAGGTGGGCTGGGCCGCGCAGGTGGGCTGCACAGTGTTGGGCTGTGGGTGGCTGCCAGGTAAGCTGAGGTAAGTTCTCTCTCTGCTTTTATTTATTGTTTTTCTATTTTGTTCTGTTTTGTTTTGGTTTAGTAAAATACTAAACCATTTTATAAAATCCTGAAAATAGTTATGTGGCTAGAGTTAAAATATACCCAACCACATAAAATGTTCCAACAATTTTTGGACATATATTATTTATATATAATATATATATATATCCAATGCAAATATTTATGCATTAATTCCAAATGCCCAGAATAAATACTTATGGGCTCCTAAAAATATTGGTTTAATTTTTATCTCTGTCCAATATTTTCAGAGAGCAACATGAGCATTTTCTTGGACCTTTTTGGAGCAATTTTTATTTGGGTCATTTCCAAAAAAAATGATTCTAAGGGTTTCACAAATCCCCATTTCAAATTTAAATGGAATTTAAACATGATGCACACACTAGGCAGCACCAGAAGCTAGGGATGTGACATGCTATTAAATATCTTATGGAAAAGAAAGATGCTAAACCTAAAATTATTAGATGGGTTCTTCTGCTACAAGAATTTGATTTGCATATTATTGATAGAAAGGGAGCTGAGAATCCCGTTGCAGACAACTTGTCTAGGTTAGAGAATGTTCTTGATGACCCACTACCTATTGATGATAGCTTTCATGATGAACAATTAGCTGTCATAAATGCTTCTCGTACTGCTCCATGGTATGCTGATTATGCTAATTACATTCTTGCTAAATTTATACCACCTAGTTTCACATACCAGCAAAAGAAAAAGTTTTTCTATGAATTAAGACATTACTTCTGGGATGACCCACACCTTTATAAAGAAGGAGTAGATGGTGTTATTAGACGTTGTGTACCTGAGCATGAACAGGAACAGATCCTACGTAAGTGTCACTCCGAAGCTTATGGTGGACACCATGCTGGAGACAGAACTGCACATAAGGTATTGCAATCCGGTTTTTATTGGCCTACTCTCTTCAAGGATGCCCATAAGTTTGTCTTATCTTGTGATGAATGTCAAAGAATTGGTAATATTAGTAGACGTCAAGAAATGCCTATGAATTATTCACTTGTTATTGAACCATTTGATGTTTGGGGCTTTGATTATATGGGACCTTTTCCTTCCTCTAATGGGTATACACATATTTTAGTTGCTGTTGATTACGTTACTAAGTGGGTAGAAGCTATTCCAACTAGTAGTGCTGATCATAACACCTCTATTAAGATGCTTAAAGAAGTTATTTTTCCGATGTTTGGAGTCCCTAGATATTTAATGACTTATGGTGTTTCACATTTTATTCATGGTGCCTTCCGCAAAATGCTTGCTAAGTATGATGTTAATCATAGAATTGCATCTCCATATCATCCACAGTCTAGTGGCCAAGTAGAACTTAGCAATAGAGAGCTTAAATTAATTTTGCAAAAGACTGTTAATAGATCTAGAAAGAATTGGTCCAAGAAACTTGATGATGCATTATGGGCTTATAGAACTGCATATAAAAATCCTATGGGTATGTCTCCATATAAAATGGTTTATGGTAAAGCATGTCACTTACCTCTCTAATTAGAACATAAGGCATATTGGGCTATTAAAGAGCTCAACTATGACTTCAAACTTGCCGGTGAGAAGAGTCTTTTTGACATTAGCTTACTTGTTGAATGGAGAACCCAGGCTTATGAAAATGCCAAGTTGTTTAAAGAAAAAGTTAAAAGATGGCATGACAAAAGGATGCAAAAATGTGAGTTCAATGTAGGTGATTATGTATTGTTATACAAATCTCGTTTAAGATTTTTTGCAGGCAAACTTCTCTCTAAATGGGAAGGTCCTTACGTTATCGAGGAGGTCTATCATTCCGGTGCCATAAAAATCAACAACTTCGAAGGCACAAATCCGAGGGTGGTGAACGGTCAAAGAATCAAACATTATATCTCAGGTAATCCCATAAATGTTGAAACTAATGTTATTGAAACCATAACCCTGGAGGAATACATAAGGGACACTTTCCGGAACGTTTCAGACACCGAAAAGGAATAGGTACGTGGTACGGTAAGTAAACCAACTCCAAAACAGTTCTGATGGCAATTTTTCTCCGTTTTAGAATATTTAAGAAAATAGGAAAATAAGAAGCAGACCGGAAAGGACATGGGGCTTCCACGAGGGTGGAGGGCGTGCCCCCGTGCCTTGAGGGCACCCCGTGTGCTCTCCAGACTCCGTTTTCTTGCATGATACTTCTTTTGGTCGGTAAAAATTCACTATATAATCTCCCGAAGGTTTTGACCATCGTATCATGCAAAAATCACATGTTCTTGTTTTGAGCTGTTTTCTGCCAGGGTTGTCAAGGCCAAGCATCATGTCGTCTCCCTCCTCCTGCAACAATGAGGGCAACGATGATTAGCTAATGAAGATAGAGCTGAAGAGAGAAGAACCCGGAGAGATCAACAAGGATGATGGGATCAAGAGGGCCATGGGGGATCAAGTTCCGGCAGTAGCAGAAGAAGACATCCTTCCACCTCACCACAATCTCTTTACCCCAACGAAGATTGAGGCTTTCAAGATGATTGAGTTAGCTCGTATTCAAAACAAGTATCTCACAAGTGAAAATATTTTGTTGAAGGAGCATATCATCGCACTCAAGGGCATTATTCGCAAATTGGAGGATCTCTTACGCTCGATGTGTGACTACCCATCATCACCAACACCTTCTTCACCAACAAAGGAGAAGTGAGCATAGGGTATGGGCACTCCCCTTGGCAACTGCCAAGCTTGGGGGAGTGCCCCGGTATTGTATCACCATCACTTTGATCTTTACTGTTTTTCTTAGTTCGATCCTCTTGATAATATCTTGATCTAGTAGAATAAAGTTTTAGTATGATCTAGTTGTGAGTTTTGCTTTATGATCTTCTTATGTAATCGAGTCCGTGAGCTATATATAATAAATATTAGTGTTGAGTCAAGGGCTTGATTATTTTGCTATGATCTTGAGGGAATAAAATAAAAGAGAAGAAATAAAAATAAATAAAGAGATCATATGGATCTTATGGAGAGTAATGAGCTCACATATAAAGAGTATGATGAATAAAAGTTGTGGAGAGTTGACAAACATAGTTTTGGTCATTGTTGCAATTAATAAGAAGTAATAAAGAAAGAGAGGTTTTCACATATAAATATACTATCTTGGACATCTTTTATAATTGTGAGCACTCATTAAAATATGACATGCTAAAGAGTTGACGTTGGACAAGGAAGACAACGTCATGGTTATGTTTTCTTACATCTGAGATAAATTATATTGTCATGGATCATCCAACATGTTGAGCTTGCCTTTCCCTCTCATGCTAGCCAATTTCTTTGCACCAAGTAGAGATACTACTTGTGCTTCCAAATATCCCTAAACCCGTTTTTGCCATGAGAGTCCACTATATCTACCTATGGATTGAGTAAGATCCATCAAGTAAGTTGTCATCGGTGAAAGCAATAAAAATTGCTCTCTAAATATGTATGACTTATTAATGTGGAGAAAATAAGCTTTATACAATCTTGTGATATGGAAGAAATAAAAGCAACGGACTGCATAATAAAGGTCCATATCACAAGTGGCAATATAAAGTGACGTTCTTTTGCATTAAGATTTCGTGCATCCAACTATAAAAGCGCATGACAACCTTTGCTTCCCTCTGCGAAGGGCCTATCTTTTATTCTTGTCTTATACTTCATGCAAAGAGTCATGGTGATATTCACCTTTCCTTTTTACATTTTATCCTTTGGCAAGCACAATGTGTTGGAAAGATCTTGATATATATAGCTAATTGCATGTGAGTTTTCATGAACTATTATTGTTGACATTACCCTTGAGGTAAAACATTGGGAGGCAAAACTATAAGCCCCTATCTTTCTTTGTGTCCGATTAAAACTTCATAACCATAAATATCGCATGAGTGTCAGCAATTGTGAAAGACTAAAAGATGGTTGAGTATGTGGACTTGCTGAAAAGCTCTTATATTGACTCTTTCCAATGTTATGATAAATTGCAATTGCCTTAGTGACTGAGATTAGAGTTTGTTGGTTCTCAATGAAGTTTATGATACATACTTGATTAGTATTTTATTTTATCGACACCTCTATCTCCAAACATGTGGACATATTTTTCGATTTCGGCTTTCGCTTGAGGAAGATCGAGGTCTAAGCTTGGGGGAGTTGATACGTCCATTTTGCATCATGCTTTTATATCGATATTTATTGCATTATGGGCTGTTATTACACATTATGTCATAATACTTATGCCTATTCTCTCTTATTTTACAAGGTTTACATGAAGAGGGGGAATGCCGACAGCTGGAATTCTGGGCGGGAAAATGAGCAAATATTAGAGACCTATTCTGCACATCTCCAAAAGTCCTGAAACTTCACGGGAGCACATTCCCTAATATATAAAATATATTGGGCAAAAGAAGTACCTGAGGGGGCCACCCACCATCCACGAGGGTGGGGGCGCACCCTACCCCCTGGGCGCGCCCCCTGCCTCGTGGGCCCCCTGGTGGCCCTCTGATGCCCATCTTCTGCTATATGAGGTCTTTCGTCCGAGAAAAAATCATAAGCAAGCTTTGGGGAAGAAACTCCACCGCATGAGGCAGAACCATGGCGGAACCAATCTAGGGCTCTGGCAGAGCTGTTCTGCCGGGGAAACTTCCCACCGGGAGGGGGAAATCATCACCATCGTCATCACCAACGATCCATTCATAGGGAGGGGGTCAATCTCCATCAACATCTTCACCAGCACCATCTCATCTCAAACCCTAGTTCATCTCTTGTATCCAATCTTTGTATCCAAACCTCAGATTGGTATCTTGGGTTGCTAGTAGTGTTGATTACTCCTTGTAGTTGATGCTAGTTGGTTTACTTGGTGGAAGATCATATGTTCAGATCCATTATGCATATTAATACCCCTCTGATTATAAACATGAATATTCTTTGTGAGTAGTTACATTTGTTCCTGAGGACATGGGAGAAGTCTTGCTATAAGTAGTCATGTGAATTTGGTATTCGTTCGATATTTTGATGAGATGTATGTTGTCATCCCTCTAGTGGTGTCATGTGAACGTCGACTACATGACACTTCACCATTGTTTGGGCCTAGAGGGAGGCATTGGGAAGTAATAAGTAGATGATGGGTTGCTAGAGTGACAGAAGCTTAAACCCTAGTTTATGTGTTGCTTCGTAAGGGGCTAATTTGGATCCATATGTTTCATGCTATGGTTAGGTTTACCTTAATACTTCTGTTGTAGTTGCTGATGCTTGCAATGGGGGTTAATCATAAGTGGGATGCTTGTCCAAGTAAGGGAAGTACCCAAGCACCGGTCCACCCACATGTCAAATTATCGAAGTACCGAACGCGAATCATATGAATGTGATGAAAACTAGCTTGACGATAATTCCCATGTGTCCTCGGGAGCGCTTTCCTTCATATAAGAGTTTGTACAGGCTTGTCCTTTGATACAAAAAGGATTGGGACATATTGCTGCACCTTATTTACTTTTATTACTTGCTACTCGTTACAAATTACCTTATCACAAAACTATCTGTTACCGATAATTTCAGTGCTTGCAGAGAATACCTTACTGAAAACTGCCTATCATTTCCTTTTGCTCCTCGTTGGGTTCGACACTCTTACTTATCAAAAATGCTACGATAGATCCCCTACACTTGTGTGCCATCACTGGCGCTGAAGTAGCTTCGTCGATAGCCGTGTGTCATTAATGTGGGCGGCAGATGGAAGGATGGCTGTGGTGTCGTTAAAACGCGGAGCAGTCGCTTGCACCGGGATGCTGCGAGGGTGGCACTCTCTTGGCCGTCGTGCTGCTGCAATGCCGGCGCCAGTGAGAGGTCACATCAGGCGTGAATGCGGATGCTGCTTCAATGGCTTAACTATAGGTGGATTGGGTCACTAACATGTGGGCCCAACGGGCATCTGGCCCGCATGTCAGTGACACACCGACTGCACCTGCAGTTAAGTTCGGTGAATGCGGCATTGACGTTCTGGAGGGACAGTGACCGTTTTAGGCGGGAAGCGTGCGCTAGCGATGGAAGGGGTTTCGGTAGGCCAAGGCAGTCAGACGCTGGCATGGTGGTAAAATGTGAACTCATGGATGAAGAGCCTTTGAAGCGTATGCGGCACGTATTGACAACCAGGCGTCGATGAAACCGCTCTTGTCGCCAGCTAGCCTCATGACCACTATTACACACCACACAACCATGCATAACTTACGAATAATGGACGAATCGATCAGATACACACACTCGTGTGCAGTGGCACTATGATCAGTCGCTCACGATAGTACATACTCCGTACCATAGTACCCTCTCTTGCTAGGCTGTTTTATAGATTGTCGTTGTGATGGATGATATACATGGGCAAGGTGTCGAGTCACGAGTATGACCATTGGTGTTGAGCCAGGTGAATACATGCTCGGTGTTTGCGGATGCCTCCAGCAAACGTCTAAACAGTAATGTTAGGCACCTCCGAGGCGTGCAGGTGACGAGCTCGCCGTTTGCATTGCGCCATGAGCAGGACTTTGATTGAGAGGGCGACGTGCATGCATTAGCATGGTTTGACAACGTGAGCGTGAGAGTCTGCATGCGTACATGCTACTTGCCTCTATGGACGATGTGCGCTAGTGTGTGCATCATGTATAATATTAAAAAAATCCATTTGTGCATTTAACGCAAAGTATTTCATTTTCATTTGGCTGACGAGTGTGCATTGCAGCGACGAGTCCGTGATTTGATTCCTCACATACGCATAGTTTTGGTTTTTATTTCTTTCTCCGCTGATAGGTAGGCCCCACATAGATAGATAGATAAAGAACACGAGCTGATGAGGCGCATGCGGACTGTTTGACTGGTCAACCATACGAATACGGAGCTATACGCTGAGCCAGTGACTGTATAATCACCGTATCTCGTATACAATGATCAAAGTGAGCTATCAAGACAAGTTTGATGACCGCCAATGCATTTTACTTCGTAATAAATGACCAGGATTGACAAGGAATCCAAATTTCCTTCGCCTTCTGTCCTTGAGCTCTTGACAAACCAATGCACTATATGGTTGTCCGGCCACTCCACCCCAGAGTTGTCACCAAGCATCGTTCATGCCACCGCACAGCACACTAACCGGTAAGGGAGCGATGGCATCACGCCGCGTCGAGATCCTCACTGCCCACGACCGCACACAAAATGATAGGGAAGCGATGGCATCCCGCCGTGCCGAGGTCATCGCCGCTCGCGACCTCACACCCACGTGGGCGGAATTTGAAGCTGCCAAGACCGAATGGGCGGTAGAGCAAGAGGCGGCCAAAGCCGCACAAAGGGAGCAGAAAAGTCAGAAAGCACTAAAGAAAAGAGAGGCCTGCTGTTGCAAGAAAGAAGAGGACGCACACGCTGCTGCGGAGAGGTCGGTGGAGATCCAAGCACGGTGGGGTGTCGCCGACAAAGCTGGAAGGTGAACGACGACGTCTGGCCAGCATGTGAGAAGAAGTAGTACTAGTAGTAGTTAGTTTGTGTGTGTGTGTCGCCCGTACGTTTGTTTAATTAATTACGAGCATGTACCAGTACTAGTTACAGTACTACTGTAGTTTTAGAGCAAATTACCAGTACATTAGCCTAGACTCAATGGAAAATTCCTATCCTATGCATCAAATGGCATCTCTTTCTCTATAGGAATTGAGATGCATGTCATCTGACTTCCTATGATTTTCATATTCCTATAAAATTCCTATCCTATGAATCAAAGGAGGCCTCTACTGGAGTAACTACTATACTTAGCTAGCAGTACTGCTGGTACAGCAGTTTTCTTCAAGAAGTGGAATTCAACGAAGTCATGATGGTTCCTTCGTCCGAGCAACTTCATAGTGGGAAAGGTTGGGCTTATGATTTGATGGCTCATTAGTCATTATTACTGCGGTGTGACGACCGGTGTGACTCTCCCTTGGAGTTCTGCGTGCATGGCAAGTGGACCAGGATGGTCGACATCCCACATGTCGGCGAACGGAAGTATTCTTTCTGATATCGAGGAGCAAGGAAACCGCATGGTATAGTATCACTGCTGATTTATATTTATTTTTTATTTTTGATGAATGTTGCGTTTCAACTCTTACGACGAAGGAGTGCCAAACACAACACGTGCTGGATATCCCACACGTCAGCGAAAGGAGTGGGACATGAATAGCGTGGTAGAGCGTCTCCACTTATTCCACTTATGGGTCGGAGACCACACGTAGTAGTACTAGTGGTATGAACGATACAAAGTGCGACCCGGAGAGAAAGACATGTCTAGTTGCAAGGTCTCAGGGCATACACGTAAACAAATATAAAACCTAATATGTGCCTCCAATTAATATAGTAGTAGTAGAGTACTTAGGCACGTACTCCATAGCATCACCGGGCATTGCACATACAACATTTAGTGGTAGTAAGAGACAAATGCCTATATGCCACGCATGTTCATACTATTTGTGCCTTTCTACTTCACTTACTGTGCTACATTACTCTGGTTCGTACGTCCACTCCTGGGTACATGTCTGTCTCGTAGTTCCAGTCCCACGTGTTCTTCGTAGATGGAACGATCCATAATTGTGGGCAACGGGAGTCCATATTATCGCGGTTAGTGTGGCTCCCCGCGATGGAGACTCATCCAAACTATGGCCAGCCTCGATGCGGAGCAGTCGCATGCACCGGGAAGCGGCACTCTCTCGGCCATCATGCTGCTTCAAAGCCGGCGCCAATGAGAAGTCGCCTCCGCTCTGGCCGGGCATTAATGCGGCACTGACGTTCCCGGGTGACGCTGACCGTTTCACGCGGGAAGCGCGCTCCGGCAAGGGAGGGGGGTTGGGTCGGCCAGGGTGGTCAGACGCGGGCGTTGTGGTGGTATTGGTTTTGAACCGTTTCCCGTGTAGTACTGGTAGTTTGCAAAACTACTCAATTATTGCATTCAGTTTCCTAAGAAAATGTGGTAAAAAAACGTTACTCCACAGCTCGCTTCCCTTCTCCTTCCTCTTCCACCGCCCGTGCATGTCTGCAGGAAGCGACCGAGCAACCCTTATATAGGAGTGCTAGCACAAAAAGATGCATGCATGACCACTAAAATTTCCAGATTAAACCGCCGCTCCGACGAGAGTATGGCGTATGTCGGTACCTTCGGCCGGGCAATGGCTACCGGGCTACGCGACCAAAGAAGAGCTGGCGGGAGGGGAATGAATGCAACTATTGTTTGGGTTCGCCGTCCGGCTTAAATAAATGCGCAGCATCACGTGTACCCGCGGGTGCACAAATTGTAATATATGTGTCAGCTTAAGTGGGCGTCACGTAACTGGTGTGTGTGAGAGATTCTGAGAGATAGAGTGCGTGTGTGCGACTCTACTCTTCATACATGTACTCAACCTTTTTCATCGGGATATAAGTATAATGGTATTACACTTTAGCTAGTGTTTTATGTGGCCATGTTAACGTGGTTGTGAAAAAAATGTCACTTCATGCTTGTGATTTGCGTTATATAATTACTAGCAAGATGCTCGTGCATTGCACGAAACATCAATATGCATTTTTTTCTACAAAACACCTGTTGTGATTGACCCATGCAGGAGTAATCCCATGTGTAAAAACTAATGATATCACGAGAATTTTATCGAAAAACTGGTATCTCGACAATTTCATCGAAAAAAATGAAAGATGAGAGATGAGGTGAGGAGGAGTGGAGCGTGGTGGTGACTTATGGTCGGACTGGGCGGAGGCATGGGGATGGACGGCGCCGGCAGGCGGCAGTGGCCACCATGCTAGATTGTTCCAAAGACTTCCTTTTTTAATTGCTCAGCAATGAAGTTGTGGGAGATAAGAATGAACGAGGCAAGGCCTTGTCTGTAAGAGCATAATTGGTTTGGTGCCAAAAATAGGCATGCCAATGTTTGGCATTGTGCCAAATATTCGCTACTACTTGGTTGGTTACCGAGTTGGCTTTCCTATCTCACATAAAGTTGCCAATATTCGGCAAGTCTTGGTATTGCCAATATTTGGCAATTCCAACATTTGGCTAGCCAAATATTGGCAGCAAACCAATCATGCTCTAAATGTGGAGAGAGGTGCGGGTATCTTTTGTAAGATTGTCATACTTTGCTTTCTATTCGTCAGATATAGATCGGACGGTCTACATTACAAGATGGCAGGCACACCATCATCACCAACTCATTTTTTATAAGAGTAGAGACGATAAGTTTGCTAACTACTAAAGTAAAGTGGAATTTGTCTATGTTATACAAGTAAATTAAGGTGACTTATTATCATACGGGTAAGGTTGGACGAAGGGTGGTAGGAACAAATGCTCCGCCTAGAGCATGTGTGTGTGAGATGGAGTCTTAGTGTGTGTGTGGTGGGGTGGGGGTGGGTGTGTGTGTGACGCGGGGTCCTTGGTGGCGGATGTAATTTAAGTGTGCGTGGCTTCATCATAGAGAGGTGATGTGTATGGCAGAGGCCACCAACGAGGGGGTGCGAGAGAGAAAAGGCCCGTAGAGAGGGAATAGAAGGCGTGTGCGCGTGAGAGGACTCGACATCGAGAGAACGTGTTTGTTCGAGAGACACCGAGGAAGACTACTATATATCGATGGTGCATGTAGGCAGGAATTAAACGAAGGGATGGTCTTATTAGTTTTGGGGATATAGGGGAAGAGTGAGAGAGAGGGGGGGTAGCTAGAAGGAGATTGTTAAGTGTGATTGTTTGTTTTACCCATCCAGGTGGAAGTTATGTAGGTGGAAGTTATGTGCATAGAAGAAGAGAACGATTCGATATGGCGTTAGGGTTGAGGGTAATTAACTATGTATGGAGACATAGGAGACCTTGAACGTGCATGTGTGAGAGGTAGACATGCATATGTGGGATGTGTGTGTGTGCGCGCGCGAGCATGATCAAGATAAAAGAAAGAAGACATAAGTCATAAGATCAAGGACATGGGAGAGACGGATCGGTATGACAATATGCATGCATGTGAGAGTGCAGGGAAGAAGGCTCGATAATTGAGCATGTGTCTTTGTCTTTAAGAGATAGTGGCGTGGGCTAGAGCATTCATCTATGGCGAGCAGAGGGAGCGAGACACAACGATTGTGCAAAAGAGATCAACCTATAAATGCATGTATGGAGAGACATATATAGTGTGGGTGATAGGAAGCAAGAGTGCGTGCAAGAAAGAAATGTTGACAGAGAAACTACAGATAGATACAGAGATATAGATGCTAGCTAGAGGGACATCGGCTAGTTTGAGTGTTGGAGATGACCGCCGGGTGGTTCAGAGGGTGAAGTTATGTGTGTGAGAGAGAAAGATAAAAAGAGGGCACTTGACTGCATGTAGAGAGAAACATATATAGTGTGCGTGATAGGAAGCAAGAGTGAGGCCGAGAAAGAAGGCTGATGTAGAAACATATAAGTAGAAAGATAAAGATGCTAGCTAGTGTCTGTTAGAGATAGGAGTCGAGTTGATCAGAAGGCTGCGTTATGTGTGTGGGTGTGAGAGAGATAGAGAGAGGGTGCATGTGAGTCACATACAAACAAATATCAGAGAGAAATGAGATCCCAAGAGACGGAGTTTTGTGTCTGCGAGAGAGAAAGATATTTCACAATGAGAGTGATAGCTGGAGAGACATATGAGGGAACACAAGATATCTCTAGGGAGAGAGAGTGTGTGTGAGCGACATACAAGAGAATGGTGGAGAGATATTAGACCCTGGGAGACAGAGTTTGTGTTTGTGTGTGAGAAAGAGATATTTAAGAGGAAGAGTCGTAGCTTCTCATACCTAAGGAGCGAAAGACATCTCTGTGTGAGCGGGGGTGTGCGAGTGGCACACAGGGGAATAGTAGAGAGAAATGAGACCCCGGGAGATGAAGTTTATGTTTGTGTGAGAGAAAGAGATTTCACATGAAGAATCATAGTTAGAGACACATAGCAGGGAGCGAGATATACTTAGAGAGAGATAGAGTGATGAAGGTTGAGGGAGTCCTGGATTAGGGGGTGTCCGGGTAGCCAGACTATACCTTCAGCCGGACTCCAGGACTATGAAGATACAAGATTGAAGACTTCGTCCCATGTCCGGATGGGACTTTCCTTGGCGTGGAAGGCAAGCTTGGCGATGCGGATATTTAGATCTCCTACCATTGTAACCGACTTTGTGTAACCCTAACCCTCTCCGGTGTCTATATAAATCGGAGGGTTTTAGTCCGTAGGACAATTTCGTCATACAACAACCATACCATAGGCTAGCTTTTAGGGTTTAGCCTCCTTGATCTCGTGGTAGATCTACTCTTGTACTACCCATATCATCAATATTAATCAAGTAGGACGTAGGGTTTTACCTCCATCAAGAGGGCCTGAACCTGGGTAAAACATCGTGTTCCTTGCCTCCTGTTACCATCCGGCCTAGACGCACAGTTCGGGACCCCCTACCCGAGATCCGCCGGTTTTGACACCGACATTGGTGCTTTCATTGAGAGTTCCTCTGTGTCGTCACAATCAGGAAGGATGCCTCTTCCCGTCTTTAAACACGGCGCCGTTACTAAGGGAGCCTTGGCTGTCGGCCAAACTCTCCGGCTAGGAGGTTTTATCATGACCGCCTATTCGGCCGTTGCGCCGACGGTGACCTCTCGGGTCATCAAAAGAAATCTTCACGTCAGCTCGGAACTCGTCGAGCAGTTAGATCCAATGGAGCTCTCTTCCGTAAACGAGCTCTTGGATCGCATCGCCACCTTGGGGGTCACTACGGATTATGACCAGGTTGGGCTTAAACCCGATCTAAGAGAAATTAATTCTCCCCAAGTCACCCATCACGTTGCCGTGGTAGAGGCACAGTGCGGCGACTCTTCATCTATCTTAAGGACTAGCTACGTCCGGATTCCCGATCCCTCCAAGCCGGATACCCGTAGAGGGGAGGATGTAACTCAAGACCTGAACTTAGAATCAGGCAACGGGCTAGATTCACTAGACAACATCCAAGAATCCAAACTTCAGAGTTCGGAAACTCCTTGGCCTCTGAGTCTTAGATTGGGTGAAGTTCCGGATTTAATTCCACCCACCCACCCGAACATAAAGCGATCTATCCTAAATCAGGCAAAAGCTCGAAGAAACAGTACATCATTACTGGGCAAGGTTCCTCCTGGTTATGAACAGGATAAAGGACTACCACGAGGAAGACGCAATCTCAATCTTTTGCAATAATTGCATGGACAAGGGAATCCTCAACGCCACAGGTCGTCGTGATATTACACGCTTCTCTCACTTGGCGTCCATAGTACAAAAGTACTGTGCGATGGAAAGCGCCCGGAAAACCGAAACTAAAATTTGGGACAATCCGGCCTTGAATAGAAACCTTGTCCGAAATAAAAGGGTGCATCATCATCAGGCACCCGGGTTAAAAACCAAAAAACCAAAACCCTCTATAGGGCATGGAACCGTACTGGAGGGATGGCTTAACGGACCCTGTAAAATTCATAGTACAGAGGATGCCACACCAACTCATAGCCTTAGAGCATGTTGGATACTCTGGCAGGTGGCCAAAAGGGGTGAAGATCTCCTAATTCCGGAGGCCGCAGAAAACCACCTTAGGGACTCTAGTACAGTCTTAACAGTCTTCGAGACTTTCGCATCAAATAATATGCGAAAAAGAACACTCTGCAACCTCGCCGAAGTCTATCAAGTAGCAACAATAAACCCATGGAGTGACACGGATATTACTTTTAATGCCAGTGATGAACCTAAAATCCGAACAGCTCGAGCACTAGCCGCATTGGTACTCAGTCCTATAGTGGACAACTTTCGCCTCACCAAGGTACTCATGGACGGAGGCAGCGGATTGAACCTCATTTATGAGGAAACCCTTCAAAAATGGAAATAGACTGGAACCGCATTGAGCGAAGCAGCACAACCTTTAGAGGAATAATGCCCAGTCGGGAAGCGCACTGTGCAGGAAAAATCACACTAGATGTGGTGTTCGGCACGCTGGATAATTATAGGTCCGAAGAGGTCACATTCCAAGTGGCCCCATTCAGTAGCGGATACCATGCTCTGCTAGGGTGGGAAGCGTTTACAATCTTCCAAGCAATACCCCATTACGGGTACATGAAGCTCAAGATGCCCGGGCCGAACGGAATCATCACTCTTGCTAGTGATCCGGACATAGCACTCCACGCCAAAAACAAGACAGCCGCATTGGCCCTTGAGGCACCCTAGCGGCTAAGGAACTGACTATGCTGCGCTCCACAATAAACAGGGACGATGTGATACTCGATAAAAGATCCAAGTCCACCTCCTTTAAACCAACGGATGAAATAGTCAAATTCCAGGTCCATCCAACGGACCCCAATAAAACAGCTTCCATCAGGGCACGATTAAACCCCAATGTAGACGCTGCACTGCGAGAATTCCTACGGGAGAACTGGGACATTTTTTCCTGGCACCCTTCAGACATGCCAGGAATCCCACGCAGGCTGGCCGAACACAGCTTAAATATCCTAAAAGGATTCAAACCTGTCAAACAAGCCCTTCGGCATTTCTCTGAGCCCAAGAGACAGGCAATGGGAGAGGAGCTAGCCAAACTATTGGAGGCCGGATTCATCAGAGATATAAAACATCCGGACTAGCTAGCAAACTTGGTGATGGTATCAAAGAAGGACAAATCCTGGCGCCTGTGCGTTGACTTCAAAGACCTTAACAAGGCTTGCCCAAAGGATCCCTTCCCCCTCCCCCGCATCGATCAAATTATCGACGCCACTGTAGGACACGATTCGCTGTGCTTCTTCGACGCATACTCCGGTTACCATCAAATCAAGATGGCCGAGTCAGACCAAGACGCAACGGCATTCATCACCCCATACGGCCCATTCTGCTTCAACACAATGCCTTTTGGGCTCAAAAACGCCGGCGCAACATATCAGCGCATGATTCAGACATGTCTGGCAAACCAGATCGGCATAACAGTAGAGGCATACATGGATGATGTGGTCGTAAAAACAAGACATGTCGAATCTCTAGTAGACGACTTGAGGCTTACATTTGACAACCTCCGAGCATATGACATCAAGCTAAATCCGGAAAATGCGTTTTCGGTGTTCCAGCCGGAAAGCTCTTGGGCTTCATTGTATCCGGTAGAGGAATCGAAGCAAATCCAGCCAAGATCCGAGATTTGTCAAAATTGGATATCCCAAAGGACCTCAAACAAATACAAAAATTAACCGGATGCGTGGCGGCTCTAAGCCGCTTTATCTCCCGGTTGGGAGAAAAGACGCTACCCCTCTATCGCCTCCTTCGACGCACCGAACACTTCGAGTGGACGGATGCCGCCACGGCCGGACTCGAGGAAATAAAAGCCATATTGGCAACAAACCCCGTCCTGGCCGCGCCAAACATCGGCGAACCAATGCTATTGTACATTGCAGCAACCCATCAAGTTGTCAGCCTAGTACTCGTCGTCGAGCGGGAAACGGACGGACACAAATTCCCCCTTCAAAAGCCGGTTTACTATGTGTCCACTGTCCTCACCCCATGCAAATCACGGTACCCACATTATCAAAAGATTGCATATGCGGTATTCATGGCATCCCGGAAGCTACAACACTACTTTCAAGAGTGTTCAATCATAGTAGCATCGGAAGTACCACTCAATGATATTATAAACAACCGTGACACAACGGGCCGGATTGCAAAATGGGCAATCGAGCTCCTCCCATTCGACATAACTTATAGGCCACGGCGAGCTATCAAGTCGCAAGTTTTGGCCGACTTTGTCGCAGAATGGACGGAGGCCGAACTCCCTAAAGAGTACGGCACATATTCAAACTGGATCATGCACTTCGACGGTTCCAAAATGTTGGCCGGACTAGGGGTCGGTGTCATTTTGACGTCCCCCACAGAAGACACAGTTCAATATGTACTCCAGATTATGTACACGGACTCCAACAATGCAGCCGTATATGAGGCCCTTTTACATGGTCTCTGGATGGCAGTATCCATGGGCATTCAACGCCTAGAGGTGCGCGGGGATTCGAACCTCGCGATATCCCAAATAAATGGAGACTTTGATGCCAAGGATCCAAAAATGGCAGCTTACCGCAACGCCGTCCTCAAAATGTCAGCTCGGTTTGAGGGGCTCGAATTTCACCATATAGCCCGAGAAAACAATCAGGCGGCAGACGTCCTGGCACGCATCGGCGCAAAATGCGATGCGGTCCCCCCAACATCTTCCTGGAAAGGTTGTTCAAGCCATCCGTAGTATGGGAAGGGGAACATAGCAATATTAGCCCGGGCCCAACCGCACTGTCCGACGCCGAACAATCTGACATAATCGGAGGCTCCGCCAATGAAATCACAACCTCAGCCCACGTACTAATGGCCGTTATCGCCCCATGGACAGAACCATTCCTAGCCTACCTTACTAGGCAGGAACTCCCAGAGGACCAAAACGAGGCACGCTGTATAGTGCGGCGATCTAAAGCCTATAAAGTCCATGAGGGAGAACTTTATAAGAAAAGCACTACCGGAGTCCTTCAAAGGTGCATCTCCGAAGAGGAAGGGCGGAACCTGCTAGCTGAAATTCATGCCGGACTCGGTGGCCATCACGCCGCAGCTCGGTCCCTTGTAAGCAAGGCTTTTCGTACAGGCTTTTATTGGCCGACGGCCCGGGCGGACGCTCAGGACTTGGTCCAACGATGCGCCGGTTGCTAGCTTTTTGCAAACCAAAGCCATATGCCACCCACCACCCTCCAAACTATCCCCATCACTTGGCCTTTCGCGGTCTGGGGGCTTGACATGGTGGGACCCCTTAAAGGCGGAACCCACAAGAAAAAATACTTACTGGTCATGGTGGATAAGTTCACCAAATGGATAGAAGCCAATCCTGTTAAGACGGCCGAATACGGACCTGTGATAGACTTTATATCCGGGGTCGTACACCGTTATGGCGTCCCCAACAGCATCATCACCGATAACGGCACGAACTTTACGGCCGATGAGGTAAAACTCTGGTGCAAAAACATGGGCATCAAGCTCGATTATGCTTCCGTCTATCACCCACAAAGTAACGGTCAGGTCGAACGTGCAAATGGTCTCATCATGAGCGGCATCAATCCCAGATTAGTGCAGTCCCTCAAGGAATCTAACACACACTGGGTAGAGGATCTCGACTCCGTACTCTGGGGGCTGCAGACCACGCCGAATCGCACCACCGGATACACACCATTTTTTATGGTGTACGGCGCAGAGGCAGTCTTGCCCTGCGACATAATTCATGACTCACCTCGAGTGCGCATGTACGAAGAAAGGGAAGCAGAGCTCGATCGGCAGGACGGTTTGGACACCTTAGAGGAGGAGCGCGACGTGGCAAAAGCCCGTTCCGCATTCTATCAACAGCAGGCTCGAAGATATCAAAGCAGAGAAGTGCGGGCCAAAAACTACAACGTTGGCGAATTAGTTCTACGCCCGCCAAACAAGAAAAAGGACAAGCTGAAGCCCAAGTGGGAAGGTCCCTTCATAATTGACCAAGTCCTGACTGGTGGAGCATACCGCCTGCGAGATGCGTCGGATAACCGACTTGAGCCGAACCCATGGAAGGCAGCCCGTCTCCGAAGATTCTACGCCTAGCGCCGGACTCTGTGTTTGTCTCCTTCCTCTGTCCATTTTTTACATTTTCTGTCTTACATTTCTCTCCTTCCCCTCTTTTCTTTTATAGCCCTTAAAGGCTCCTCAAGTGACGTGCTACTCGCGCTCATTAAACCTGGGGGCTTCTTTAACAGAAGCTTATTTATACGGGCTTCACGCCCACCACATGTGTCAAACTTCCGCATGTACCTTTTATTCACCATTATATGCATCGATATGACTTATGTTTTGGCCAAGCTGGGTTGCCTGGCTCCTGTGCTTACCCCCACGTTCCCGACTGTTCGGCTAGGTGGTAAAGGGAGCACCTCTGCGATTGTTACTGCCGGATCAGCCGGATGTGTACCTCAGACTGGGTGAAGCCGAAAGCTAGCGTTCTTAAGGGAATATTCGGTCGGTGAACTAAAAGATGACTTTTTTACTTATTTATATATATGCCCCCAGATGATTTTCCTGCGTTTGCAGTCCGGACATGCACTTTAGGGCATGCCTCCCAGAGAAAGGAACCCCTAACGGAACTATTCTCTCTGGAAGATGTTTCTTACTAACCATGTAATATAACATAACTAGTTGGGCACTTGTCTGATAAAGCACTAATGACCCCTACGCCTGGTCTCCATGCATACCCCGGTTCTTACATAACCGGTAGGGTATCCGGACACACTCCGGACCGTCAGGTCCTGAGGTTGAAGCGAAAAGGTCGGCAACGACAAACGATCTACAATCCAGCTAGAAGGCATTACACATGTCAATTAAAAATTACATAGTCACTCTGACTAATTGTATTCCTCTTCAGTACCATCTAACAGGCTATCTAACTTATAGTCCTGCTGGGAATACTTTGCGGCCAATTCTACTTGGCCGTACACTAAGCTTACAGGGATCTCCTTCCCGTCAGGCCCCACAGGTCCGACCTCGGCCATGTGGTTTGGGTCAGACTTCGTGTACCGCGTCTTCACCATGGCCTAGGCCTCCCTAGTGCCTTGTCGGCAGGCCGATATCTTCCACAACCGGAAGCGCCGTCAAGCTCCCTTAAGCTTCTCCGAAAGCTCTCCAAGGCCCTCGGGCATGGAGTGGGAAGGCCATAAGGCTTGGGAAACGCCTCGCATCGCCTGCTGAACTCGCTCGTGCAGTTGCGAGAGCTCGGGAAGAAGTTCACCCGTAGAACCGGGCATCTCCTCTACAGGACGACCCGTTAGCATACCTACAGACATTACTCTGTTAGTCAACTTCCTCGCCGAACTCTTTTCTTTCAAAGATTTGCTTAAGCATTTACTAAATATGCCACGTCGAAGCCGCTGATTCTCCTTAGTAGAGTCCGACAGCTGGCCACGAACATGTTTAAGTTCAACGTACAGCTTGGTGTTGGCATCCTGAAGATCATTCTTCTCCCGCCTCACCCTTGTCAACATACTCTCACCGGCCTTTAGCCGGCGCAAGAGTTGTTGCCTCTCCGGATCTAGTCCGGCGCCATCTGCAATATGATTTGTCAGATTTACACCCACGTCACACTTCGCAAGATACTAATCTTTCAAAGTGTATCTTACCAGAGGGGGTCTCTTTGGGCTCCCCTGCCGCAGCTAGTGCGGCCTCCAGTTGGGCTTTGCACTCTTCCAGCTCCTGGGACAGTACGGTATTCTTCTCTATAAGAACCTGCATAACAACTGATCCTTAAATCAGTTACCCTAACTGTTTCAAGTCTCGGGGGCTACTGGTATATGTATATATATATATATATATATATATATATATATATATATATATACCAAAATTTTCTTACCCGTATGTCTTTTACATATTGCTCCGTGGCTCTGGCTAAACCATTTTGAGCGGCACGGAGATACGCATCTCCCGAATTGAAGGCATCTAATGCCTCTTGGGAGAAACAAGCGTCACGAAGAACTGTCCGGCGACGCTTGTGGTTCATGGCACTCTCCACCTCGGAATTGGTGGCAGATAGCTTGTCCGCATCCTCTGTCGGAGGAGCGTCCGGTGTGCGCTTTGTGTTCGCTTCCGCTTCCGGGCCAGGCGTTGGAGCCTGGTTGGTGGAGGCGCGATTGGCAACCTCTCCGGATGTAGTCCGGCGAGGTCTCTTCGTCCTGAAGACAGCACGAACGTTAATATGCCCTGAAGGAATAACACCAGGGAAAAAGAGGGTGCGCTATACCTTTGCATCGGCGTCTTAGTTCGGACTACATTCCTTTTTACCCCACGGGGCCCTGCGGCCCCTCGTTGGCTAGCCGCCGCAGGTTCGGCCTCCCGCCTCGGAAACCTCCCCTGCAAAACACGGTCGTTGTTAGGAAAACTGAAATGCGTGAGAATGGATTCCTTCTCAAGGGGATGAGACTCCACTCTCTGTTACCTGGGAGGCCGGGATTAACCCTGGGTAATCAGCCGTAATGGCCACCAAGGTATTGTCCTTGCTTAGCTGATGAAACACCCCGTCAATCAGCTCCACCGATATGTCTGGATCCTCTTCGGAGTCCAGATCGAGGGACCGTTCTGGATCCTCGGGCTGTGGGGGACGGCTGTTTATATCCTTTACTTCCTGACGCAGTTCCTGCGTTGAAATTGGAAGACTACATATTTAATCATGGGAATATAAAACGGATGGGCAAGCACAATTGTCCACTTACCCAACTCGGATGGTTGTACATAGAAAATCCGCCCTGCGGGTTGACGCGGAGGAATTCCTCCTCTTCTCCCTTGTACAAAGAGGATAAGATCTTTACTAGAGTGGCAACTGAGGCTGGCCCCTTACGACCATAACGGGTGGCGTCATCCTCCCCGTTAAAATCCCACATGGGGTGGCCTCTATATTGAAGCGGCTGCACCCCCCGCATAATGCTTGCGGCCATGACTTCAATCATGGTTAGTCCAGAATGAGCCAATAGTCTTATCCGACCCATCAGGTGAAGGACGTCCCTGTCGCCTTCTCTCTGAGAGCTCCGCAGACGCCAGCTTAGGCGTTTCTTTAAGGGAGCACTCTTGAATTCGGGGAGACCGTCCCGGATAGGATACGGCAGCGGGACATCATCTATATAAAACCATTCCGAAGGCCAGTCCTCGGACGCCTTCTTTGGGGTTCCGGATAGATATCCGGTCCCGGCGATACGCCACACTTCGGCTCCGCCCACTTGATATATAGACCCCTCTTGAGAGCGGGGCACCAGGCAGAATAACCTCTTCCACAGCGCGAAATGAGCCTCAACACCCAAGAATAGCTCGCAAAGGGCGACGAAGCCCGCGATATGTAATATAGAGGCGGGTGTGAGATTGTGCAGCTGGAGGCCGTAAAACTCCAGAAGCCCATGGAGAAATGGATGAATTGGAAATCCAAGTCCTCTTATTAGATAAGGGACGAGGCACGCCCGCTCTCCTTTGGAGGGATTGGGGGTGCTCTCCGCTTGCTCTCCGCCATTATAGGTGGCAAGTCCGGCTCGGACCGGGACCATATAGGCCTGAGGGAGAAATCCCTTGGCCTGAAGCGACACTAGCTCGCTGTGCGGGATGGAGCACCTCTCCCAGTCTCCAGGTTTAGGACTGGAAGGGCGAGAGGAGGAGCTATGATGGATGGCCATGTTGGAATGGACCTTTGCCGGAGGCGCTCTGATGATTACTCGCGGAGAGGAGAAGGTGTGGTTTGGATCTGAATCCCCATCCCATTAAATATGCGGCTCGTTTATGCGGCTAGGGGTGTGAATGTAAAAACACCCCGACTTTTTGCATTCGTTTAACACATGGAATACGACCATTATTGGGCATGGAAGCCAAGGTGCGCTACATTACGAAAATCGGACATTATTCAGCAGGTACACAGAATTTGGAGAAGAACCCGCCTTGCAATGCCGAAGACAATCTGCGTGCCGGACTCGTCATCATTGAAGCCTGGTTCGGGGGCTACTGAGGGAGTCCTGGATTAGGGGGTGTCCGGGTAGCCGGACTATACCTTCAGCCGGACTCCAGGACTATGAAGATACAAGATTGAAGACTTCGTCCCGTGTCCGGATGGACTTTCCTTGGCGTGGAAGGCAAGCTTGGCGATGCAGATATTTAGATCTCCTACCATTATAACCGACTTTGTGTAACCCTAACCATCTCCGGTGTCTATATAAACCGGAGGGTTTTAGTCCGTAGGACAACTTCATCATACAACAACCATACCATAGGCTAGCTTTTAGGGTTTAGCCTCCTTGATCTCGTGGTAGATCTACTCTTGTACTACCCATATCATCAATATTAATCAAGCAGGACGTAGGGTTTTACCTCCATCAAGAGGGCCCGAACCTGGGTAAAACATCATGTTCCTTGCCTCCTGTTACCATCCAGCCTAGACGCATAGTTCGGGACCCCCAACCCGAGATCCACCGGTTTTGACACCGACAAAGGCCGTGGGAGAGAGTACCGTCGGTGTGTTGCGAAGATAAAAGATCATTGTCGACATACAGGTAGCACGAGAGATACTCGAGAGACGATGAACGCATATAGGTCTAGAGAGATACTCCTATATAAGCATGGGTGATAGCTATATGAGACGAATATCTGGATTAAAGGGGATTCAAATATTTAAACTAGAGATCACGACATCGATAATATCATAACGCAAATTGGTGTATCAAACATGCATATTCATTTGAATTTGGGGACGCTGTAATATTATATAGTTTATCAATATTAGTGATCCATAGATTCTTTAATTAGAAACAATGCATGATTTATATGCAATTAATGTCTAAACGGGATTACACTATATGTTGTGTGTGTGAAACACATTATACATGTTTGAGAAGTAAAAACCCTGCATGAAACACACATTAATTGGAGACAGTTAGCGAGGAATGCATACATTGGATTTCAACATAAAGTGGTTTCAAATATTTGGAAATCCAAATTAAGATGGATACAACCTTATGAATCTGAGGTCATGCCATTTGTAAACCATATTTATGTATAAAGGGTGCTGTGATTTTGAAAGTATATATATAAAAAATGATGTATATAGAATTTTATTCCAATCGAAAATGGATCCTGCCCGAACAAAAATAGAATAAAAACTGGATTCAAATTGAGTTGGCACGGTAAACATGCACTCTTGCTCTGCAAAAATTTGAACGAAGCAGGGAAAGTCGCAGTAACCACCTGAAACCAAAATATGCGAGATGGAAATTACTGCCTATCCCTGAAACGCAAAGCCTATCGACTCGATTTCTATAGGTTTCGATAGGGGTAGGTTTGTAATTTCACTCAAACTTGACATAACCGCCTCTCACCCGGTTTCATACACGATGGGCACCAAAACACAGTGTATCCTCGGCCGAAATCGACTCCCTCCCCGATTCATACACGGTGGGCGCCAAAAACAAACTCTCGTCGGTAAATATTTGGTGTATGCGAGATTACCGTACTATCCCCAACCAACTAATATTGTTGTGATGTAGGGAATTTTAAATGGGGGCTAAGTTTGTAAATTTCCTCGCGTTTGAGACAAGCGTGCCAGAAGACAGGTTCCCCCTTCCAATCTCCCTCCATTTCCCCATTCGTACTCCGTGGGTGCCAAAACACCCTCTCCACCTCAGCCTCCTCCGTCTGCCACCCCATCCACCGTCGTCCTCCTCCACCATGCCGGAGCTGACACCCCGACGCCATCATCCATTACAAGAGATCGACCTCTCCCATCCACGGCTTCGGACCGGGATCCTTGCATCCCGTCCTCTCGCTTCATCCCCGTCATTGTCCACCTTGCCGGCGCCGCTCGTACGACCGTCTCGTCCACCACGCCCCGCCGCCATCGTCTACCCTCCTAGATCTGCTTCCACGCCGCCGATAGCCATTGCTACCACATCACTGTCAAATTGTCAGCAGATGCATACACGGTGCCGCACTAGAGGCGATACTCTTTCGTATCTGCTCAACTTATTTATGGTAGCAAGAAAGTAGATCGTCATTGCTTTACTCTGATTTCTTGTCCATCACTTGTTAGTTGAAAGCAAACATTGGTTGCGAAGTTGCCTTTGTCCGGTTTACACCTTCAGATCCGCCATGGCATGCTCAACACTATACTCGCAATGCTTATGGTTTCCTCTTTTATATTCCACACTAGTTAAATGACAGTAGACTAAATTTCAAAATTGGATCAGTCGATTTTTGAGAGCCCGCCGGAGTTCGCCGGTGTGAAGGAAGGGGCTCGAGTGGGGATAGTGGTTGTGGGGGGCGGTGGTGGGGCCTTGCCGAGTGAATAAAACTCGACGCAGGTGGGGGTGGGGGTGGGGGTGGCAGAGGAATGGGGGGGGTCGGGGCCGGTGGTTCGGCCGGTGGCTGGTGCGGTGTTCTGTATGGGAAGAATCAGAGACGAGGAGGAGGAAGGGTTAGGAGATGTAGGATCTTCATCCAACCGCCTGAAATGGTCGACTGACCCAAATGATAAAAGTCACACAACTTGCATGCAGACATGCAGAATATGCTTCCTATTCTGTTCTTTAACATGTCCCTCTTCTGTTCTTCTTTAGTAAGCACAATATGTTCCTTGTCACGGACATCTGCAGTCGACACCTCTATTGGGCCGGTTCTGCTAAATGATTTCGCACTTCGAGTTGGTCTACCATAATACACCAGAAATGGTGGGAGCCATGTGGTCTTTGATAGACTAAACTGATAGTAACAGATGTGTGCCTTCAGATGAATAGAGATGGCCTGTAGGTGGTCGATCGGCTGCATATTAGTAGCGGCAAAATCCTATGTTTTCCGGCCAGTTCCGCTTTCCCAATTTATTTATGGTGGTTATGGTGTACCCCTATTATCTACACTAGGATCTGCCTACTGGCTTGCACTCTTGTTATCATGGTTTGGTAATAAACTTTCTATGCGATATATTATGAACCTATCATCTGCCAACTATCCTTACATCTGGGTCCCCCAACAAGGAGCTTATTTTTTGTGTATTTGTGCCAGATTATATTAATCTACTCACCATATTACAGCACACATGGGCTCTCTCATCAGAATCCAGTGATAGCACACAAGGGTTTACGGGGAGCCTCTATTATATTACAATATCCTCTGCATTACAAAGATAATCTCACTGCTATTTGTGTTTTCATGCTTTACAGATATTGTACGTAATCGCAATGAATATAAGAATGTGCACATCAGAAGAATATTGCGGAACAATACAATGGGTAACAAACTTGGCATTAAGGAATTGAGGTCCATTGTGGATGCAATGAAACCCGCATGCTCCCGACCTATAGATTCGTATTCAAAATATGATCCTAATGACTATTCTGAGCTCAAGTAGTCAAAGGCAGATGGTCTATCCTGTTCACCCAATAAGGTGCATGTTCTAATTTGGCAAGGTTTTATTGGTTGCACATATCTTGCATAAGGTGTCTTGCATTTCTTTTACTTCGTTGCACCGCCATCTGCTTAGTTTACTCACGATATATGTGAAGATGACATGCCCATCCATTATCAACACCTATTCCATTTGTCGTCATACCATGTTTTTCCATTCAAATGATGTTCTTGTGTTTCAGACATCCAAAAGGAAGAGGGTGATTGCAGAACCTGAAGGAGTACAAGCAAAGTCCTTGAAAAAGGTGGTGCTACCAGAGAAATCACATAGCACCCGATGTATATTGGCGATAAAACTAGCACCGCAAAACCTAGGATATCGCAACTATGTTGGTCGTTGTTTTGCTCTTATGAGTACCTATTGTCCTATCACTGTCCTTACATTCATACCTGGTGGATTATGTGACATCATTGTGCATTATCGCTTTCTTATCCACTGTTCGCTCCAAATTATCAGATCTATATTAATGCTTAAATTAATGTAGAATAAACCCAATGCCTATGAAGATATTTAGTTCTGCATTGTTCTTGTAAGTATTTGTTGTCCTTCATCACTGTACTTATATTTGTCAGCTAGTTCTTCGTGTACACTTTGCATCTTATTTTCCATTGTCCTCCATTTTTCTACACACCAGATCTACATTTACTCTTGCCAAAATATTGAATAAAACCAATGTTACTGAAGAAGTTTAGCTCCGCATTGCTCTTGTTAGTGCCTTCTGCCTGTATATTGTATTTACAATTGTACTCTGCATCTTAAGTTAAATAATCGCAATTTGTTCCTATATTTTCACATATATATTTACTCTTAATAAAATGTAGAATAAAGGCAATACTCTTGAAGAAGAGTGTGCGGTAAACTTCTTGAATTGCCCCCCTGTCGGTGTCAAAACCGGTGAATCTCGGGTAGGGGGTCCTGAACTGTGCGTCTAAGGTCGATGGTAACAGGAGACAGGGGACACAATGTTTACCTAGGTTCGAGCCCTCTCTATGGAGGTAATACCCTACTTCCTGCTTGATTGATCTTGATGAATATGAGTATTACAAGAGTTGATCTACCATGAGATCGTAATGACTAAACCCTAAATGTCCAGCCTGTCTGACTATGATTATGAGGATATATGTCTACGGACCTAGCCCTCCGGTTTATATAGACACCGGAGGGATCTAGGGTTACATAAGGTCGGTTACAGAGAAAGGAATCTTCATATTTGGTCGCCAAGCTTGCCTTCCACGCCAAGGAGAGTCCCATCCGGACACGGGTAGAGTCTTGGGTCTTTGTATCTTCACAACCCATCAGTTCGGCCCACGTCTAATAGGCCGGACGCCCGAGGACCCCTTAGTCCAGGACTCCCTCACCCCCATCAATACGGACAAGGACTTTATAGAGCCTATCTTCACTACTAATGTATGTTTGTCCTCCTCGAGCCTTCAAACTTTGTTGTTTATATGTGGATAGCTATGAGTGCAAATGCTGTTTATTTTTGTGATCTACATCAAATTGCTTGTTCAAAGTTTATAAAGTAGAAGTACATAAACATAAGTTTGTCCTTCTCAATTTCAGTCTTTAGTTGTACAATATAGTTCCTTATTCGTACCATGTAAATTAAACTAAACATAGCAAGCTATCTTCTTTAGCACTATGTGTATGCTTGTGTTCTTGATCTGTAATCCAGTGGTGTGGTGAGACTACCAAAAACAACACAATTTCATATCCTGCTATGTCTCAACTATGAACAATGCCATATTATATTAATGTTATTTAAATCGAGTCTCTTTATTTACCAATCTGAAATGGTTTAAATTGATAGTACACTCACCATTCATGCTTATACGTTGTTTAGAACTACATCTATGCTTGTGTTCTTGATCTGTAGTCTAGTGGTCTGGTGAAGCTGGCCGCTCCTGCACAATGCCATTTCCTGCCGTCTTATGTATGAACAATGCCTATTATGTTAATGCTATTTTAAACCGTGTCTCTTTATTTCTGACAAAGAAATGAAATGAATTGACAGCGCTGATACTTATACATGTAAAACATGTTATCTACCTACTTGTTTCTCTTTCAGGGTGACAAAACTGCTGCTAGGAAGAACTTCCACAATGATAGTGAGATGAACCCATTGTTTGTCCATCTATTACATATTACAGAGGAGAAGGCAACACATATTGAGGGTAGGGATACAACCACGAACTCACATCTTGATGTAGTGTCAAACTTACTCAGTGACACAAGCTCGATGAAGTCGCCGCCTGAATCTGTTCGACTTCTTCAGTCTGAAATTCAAGCAGAAATACATGCTTCCGCTCAAATACGATTGGAACTCCAATCTCTATGCAAGATTAACCATAAGTACAGGATGTTTATTGATGCTATGCAGCTTAAGTTGGTGGATATGAGCGCCAAAGAAGCGCAGTCTCATCAGGTTGCTAAGCTTCTTGCGTAGCAACTCCTGGGCCGGGCTAACCTTTCTTGAACTGTGTTGAAGTGTTGTTAGTTCTGTCTATTATTTTGTCCGCCTATGAACTTCCACTGGTCGCAACCTGCCCAGTTTTGTAATCTATCACTAGCGGCGAACTTTGCTGTTGAGGGGATGTAATATGCTATAATATCTTTGTTGTATAGTCTAGGTTTATTCTTGGTCGGTATGCCATAATTTAGGCCAGAAGGTTCAGTGGATCTTGGTGTTGTCAGTCTTCAGGCCGGCCCGTTACTCATATGGGCCAAAACATGGGCCTATAATCATCTTAGGCCATTAGCGGGTCTAAACCTATAGTTGTTTCCCGCCTTTAACAGGCCGAGTAAAGTTCTGTCCAGCTGGGCCAGAGAATACCATGGGCTTTTGACATGCTAAAACCTTGATTGGGCTAGCGTTGAGCCGAAAAATTCACGGGCCAATATAGGCCGAAACTGCCTAAGGCCCATGTTTGGCCCAAATAGGATGAGCAGTTAACTGGCCAAAATATATCTCGGCCCTATTTGGCCCAATAAAATTATGGGCTTTAAGAAAGCCGATATCTACGCATGCCATAGGCCTAAAAGTGTCACGAGCCATTATCAGATGGGCTGTAAGCTGGCAAGATTCAATGCAGGTTGTAATTAGGCCCAACTATTACACGGGACATTAACAGGACGATAGGCCAGTTGGGCTAAAATTTATCCATGAAGACTACGGGCCGTTAAGAGGCCTAAAGTTACTTCGGACAAGAAATAGCCCAGTTTCTGCATGGGCCTTTAAATGGCCTAAAGTTAAAATGGTCCGACAATGTCCCATATGCACCATGGGCCGCTAACAGGCCGAAACTATTATCGGGCCGAACTGGTAAACGGGCATTTAGCATGCTGAAATACAAACCTATCTTAGAAGAGGCCCAAAAGAACAGTGGCCTATTAACGGGCCTGATCCGATATGGGCCATAATTTGTCCCAAAACACGGCAGGCTGTGAACTGGCCTGATCTGGTATGGGCCTCAATTTGACCCAAAACATGGCAGACTATTAATGGGCCAGCCCACTAGTGTCTTAAAAAACATGGTGGGCCTTTGGCTGGGTCGGCCTTTTCACCGGAATGGGCCTCTGTTGGGCCGTGCCACGTGTCGACGTATCATAGGTGCCTCCTGTCCAATGAGTGGATGACATCTGTCCCAACGGTGAGCCAACACATGTTTCCTCCGACCAATGAGAATTTTACACGTGGAAAATCCCCATTGGTCTGGGCTGTTAACGGGTTATCGGATCCAAAACCGGACCCAAAAGCTTAACGGCGACCCGTTACGGTCGATGCCACGGGTAGGTCACCCTTGACGAAAGCACTTCTATGACGCGCGATTTATCGTCATGGAAGTGGACACTACCGTGATGATAATTTTTGTAATGTCATGGAACACTTCTACGACAGCACATGTATGACTATCTTGATTCTTTCATAAAATCTTCATGGATGTACATGCATGACAGAAAACGTGACCTACTGTGACAAACACGTATCATCACGGAAGTGTATTTTTTCGTAGTGTAAGCCACGCCAACTACTCTGGTTGAGAGCCCTCCGCCTCAGGATACGTGTCCAACGTATCTATAATTTATGCAGTGCTGATGCCATTATATTATCATTCTTGGATGTTTTACAATCATTTTGTAGCAACTTTATATCATTGTTTGGGACTAACCTATTGACCTAGTGCCCATTGCCAGTTGCTGTTTTTTGCTTGTTTTTTACACCGCGGGAAATCAATATCAAACGGAGTCCAAACACTGTGAAACTTTTTGGTGTTTTCTATGGACCAGAACACCCAGGATGGGACAGAGAAGCACCTGGGGTGCCCCAAGGGGGAACAACCCACCAGGGTGCGCCTGGGGGCCCAGGCGCGCCTAGGTGAGTTGTGCCCACCTCGGTGGCCTCCCGCACCTCCTCTTTACCCTATAAATTCCCAAAAATTCCAAAAACCCTCGGGGTTAACCTAGATCAGAAGTTCCACCGCCGCAAGGCTCTATAGCCACCGAAAACCAATCTAGACCCCGTTTCGGCATGCTGCCAGAGGGGGGAATCATCTCTGGTGGCTATCTTCATCATCTCGGTGGCCACCACGATGAGGAGGGAGTAGTCCACCCTCGGGGTTAAGGGTTTGTACCAATAGCTATGTGTTTAATCTCTCTCTCTCTCTCGTGTTCTTGAGATGTCATGATCTTGATGTATCGCGGGCTTTGTTAATATAGTCGGATCATATGGTGTTTTCCCCTCTCTATCTTGTGATGAATTGAGTTTTCCCTTAGAGACCGTTTTATCGGATTGAATACTTCTATGGATTTGATAACACTTTTGATATATGTCTTGCAATTGAATACTCGTGGTGACAATGGGGTATCGTATTGATTCACTTGATATATGTTTTGGCAGCGGATTCCCGAGGTGACATTAGGGTAATCTATGCATAGGGGTTGATGCACGTTCTTGTGTTTGTTTCTCCGGTAGAAATCTTGGGGAACTCTTTGAAGTTCTTTGTGTTGGATTGAGTATTATGAATATGAGTTTGCTTTGGTGTTATTTTAGTACAAACTCTAGGATAGATCGAACGAAAAGAATAGCTATGTTGTCGGAGTAATGGGCCACGGGTAGGCCAACCCGAGCCCCAGAACCTTTCAACACATCGGGGCAGGCTGCGCCCCTCAAGACCCCAGGGCGAAGAGCCGCCTTCTAAGGAGTCGACGGCAAGATGGCCGACTGCCCACTCACGGCCGAGTCCCAGGGTGACTTCAGGGAAAGCCGACTTCTGACTGGCGATTTCTAGAGAAGCCGGCTTGGGGATTCGGCATGCGACTCCAACAAACCCCATGACCTCATCACGAGGGACAGGGCGGGGGAGTGGCTACAGTGAAGCCCACTCCCGCCCCTTACCAAGGGCAGGCATGGCCACAACACGCCGTACCCCGGAAGATCTCCGTGCGGCGTGGCACTGTTGCCATGCCGGCCCTGACATCAGCACCGCAGGATCGAATCCTGCACCCACGGCGGCTTGTCTGTACGGCCTAGAGGCAGCGGGTCCCACCAGTCAGTGAGACCCCAGGAGACGGCAAGTGCGCCGCCAGTCGGCCCCCGGAGTCGGCCAAGCACTCCCCCGGGGGCCCATGCGCCATTAATCAGATGTGATGGAGAGTGGCAATAGTGATCGCCCGCCAGGCGGCGGGGCTGTTGCCACGACTCCATGATCAAGCCCGCGTCATCAGAAGCACGGCTACAGTAATCAGCAGCCGGCAAGACCCACCCGCGGCGAACGCGGCCTGTCGGCTCCGTACCAGACCAGTCGGCGGGCCCCAGCAATCGGCGAAGAAGACGGAGGCCAGAGGCACTAACGGCTGGGCCCGCGTCCAGCTCGATTACCATTGTACCCCTGGGGGGGTAAGCGTATATAAACCCCCGAGGGCACCCATGCAAAGGGTGGGAATCCATTAGCTCTAGACCAGATCATATAGGAGGGAGAGAGCTAGCCCTGCCCGCCCCTACCTCCAGGAAACAGCACAAGGAGCAATCGTGTAAGCACTTTGCCATAGTGATCATGCGGAGACCCCGCAAAGCAGCAGTAGGGGTATTATCTCCCCGTAGAGCCCTGAAGCTGGGTAAGGTTCGCCGGCGTGCATGTCTTCGCCTCATCCCGTTTCCAGGCACCGGCGACGTTCTACTCGCCCCCACCATGATAAGCCATCCTTTGGCATATGTCGTACCCAACCCCCAACATATGTGTTATATTAGTATGAACTCTTGAATAGATCAAACGAAAAGTGTCGTGGAATTGTCACGACAGATGTCCTAGAGCGAGGACTTACTCGTAGGGCCATCGCACTAGGAAGCTTAAAGGGGTTAATCGGGACAAAGACCACGAGAGAGTTTTTATACTAGTTCGGCCCCTTACGATGAAGGTAAAAGCCTACGTCTAGTTGGGATTGGTATTGCTAAGGTTTCGATCTCCAAGAGGCTCAACTCGCCGGCTTGGTTATCGACTTGGTTCTTTCTTTTTCTAAGCCGCCACCGGGTCGTCCCCTTATATACATGGGTTGACGCCTGGTGGCCTACAGAGTCCCGGCCGGCTCATAATCGTGTCCGGCTCGGTGACCTTCTTTACATTCCTTTCTTTACAAGTCTTCCCTTACATATGGCGGTTCATAATATCAAGCCTTAAACCGCCTTCAGGCCCTTGGGCCTTCTACAATACTTAATAAACTACAATCTTGGATGTTTACTGGGCTTCTTGCGTAACCCGCCATTGGGCTGACCCTGCCCCTCCTGGGCGGGTCTCAACTACTAATAATATCCCCAACATTAGGCCCCAGGTTGACTTTGAAATTTGTTCTTTGTCAATCTTCCATACTTAGCCAAAAAAATCCATCTTCTTATCTTTACTGAAATTTCCTTGTAACCCGCCGTGACGTCATCTCTTGAAAACGCAAAAAACTTTCATGACGTCATCCTCCAACGAATCTTTTATCTTTAATGTTTCCCGAGAATCGAGGCACCTGTATAGTTGGATAACCATTTATCAGGCCTTCCTCGTTCTCTCTCTCTCTATCTTCTTCCTCTCGCGACCCTGCTACTGCTCGAGCTTTGCCGCCGCCGCCGCGCCTCATCTCCGTCGCCGACTCTAGCCGCTGCATCGACCTGAACCGATCCAGAGAACCCGCGGTGACCTCCGCTGTAGACCTGCAACCGTAAGCTTTCTTTCCTTCGTGTTCTCAGATCTTCATTAGGGTTTCCAAGCTCCTGCGTGTTCTTCGTAGTTCACCATAATTCTTCATAGTTCTTCCACTGCCTCCTCTTTCTGATCCAAAAGAGATGTATGTTCATGCAGTAGCTGTTTGGTGTCTCCTTTTGATACTAGCAGACTCCTTTTTCTGGTACAAGAGCTATGTTTAGATCTGATGAACTCATCTGGACTGTATTTTTATGTCTAGAATTTTTTTTCATTTTGAACATCCATTTGATATGAAATAATATCAATCATTTTGGGAAACTTGTTTGTCCCAACACTTAGCTGAATTCACTTTCTGAAAGAATCTATAGTCATGGCGGTTTACCGCACCGCCTCTCTTTTCCTTATATGTCATTAGCCCTTAGTTAAGCCGCCATTACTTGTTTTATAACTGACCGTAGACTGAACCGGCATGTTGTTATTTATTTTTCAGTTCTCTGCACATCATGCCGTCAAAGACACCCACCGTCTGTAACTGGGTCCCTTCATCCATAACTGAGGAACGGTTAAAAGAGTTCTTCATCGTTGGGTTTCTGCCTTCAAAGAATGTCATGTCTTATCGTGCTCCTGGCCCGGAGGAGGAACGCCCCAATCCAAAAGACGGAGAAGTGATTGTCTTCACTGACCACATGAACCGTGGTTTCTCACCGCCCGGTTCAAAATTCTTCAGAGAGGTCCTTCATTTTTTCAAACTCCATCCTTAGGACCTTGGACCCAATTCCATTTCCAACATTTGTAACTTCCAAGTACTCTGTGAGGTGTATCTTCAGCAAGAGCCCACTGTAGAGCTGTTTAGGGAGTACTTTTATCTGAACCGGCAGGACGAATGCACCAACGGTCCTAGCTTAGAACTTGGAGGCATCTCAGTTCAGCGCCGTCAGGGTGTTGTCTACCCTCTCATCGTCTTACCAAGTCACCCAAAGGACTGGAACCAAACTTGGTTTTACTGTCAGGATGTTTCTCTAGCAAACGAGATTCTCTACCGGGTTACCGCCCCGGTCGTCTTGACTCCAAGTTCACCCTTCCTGATAAGCTCACCGCTGCTGAACGCAAGAGGCTACTTCCCTCCATCAGAAGAATCAACGCTTTATTGGGAAATGGTTTAACCGGAGTATCTGACCCACTGCTGGATCTCATGGCGGGTTATTCCATTAGGTCATCGATCCAAACTGATGTATGAATATGACGGAAGCCCGGACAACTCTCTTCGTCACAGCCCAGTTGAACTCACCGAAGAAGACATTTTTCAATGTCAACCCTTTTGGTAAATGGGAAATATGAAGATTGCAGTATTGTTGGGTTAAATCCCTTCTGCAAGCTTAACCCGGTGCCAGAAGTAAGTATATCCTGATCTCTTTTTCTTTGTGTTTTGCCCAGCTATTATTATTTTAACACTGATCTTTCCTCTTGTCTTTGCAGGCCAATTCTGACTTTTGGAAGGTGAAATATGACCACGAAGCTGCCAAGAAGGCGAAAGCCGCCGCCATGAACACCAAGAAGACGACCCGGAAATTGAAGAAGAAGAAGAAAACCACTGTTGAAGATTTAATGAAGCTTGATGACACGTCTGACTCGGAGGTAGCCCTTGATTCCCTTGGCCAATTTTTTAACAATCTTATTGATACCGGTCCTTACCAGGATGACACTGGGGCCAGTCAGGCCGGGGAAGCAGAGGTAACTATCATTTCCTCCGACTCAGAGCCCTTACCAAGACACAAAATTTGACGAGTGATCCGTAAAGTAAGGTTTTCTAACCCCTTAGCTCACTTGGATCCCAACTTTCATTTGAAAAAGCAGCAACATGAAAGCCGCCGTGAAGCTGAGATTGAAGATGAACCGGCTGTCGACCTTCAACAGACCCCTCGGAAACGCCCGAATGAGGTTTACTTTTACTGTCCTTAACTTGTTTTAATGAATCCTGCTCATTGTATTCCTTTTAACTCCTTTCTTTTACCTTTTCAGGAGGTGTCTCGTTCTTTAGGTGACTCATCACAGACACAATTTCCAGCTTTCAAGACTGCTCCTGGGTAATCTGAAATCCTCTTTTCCTCCGGGTTGATCAATTGTATCTTGATGCTGACTGTCCTATAATATATATATTTTCTTTTGCGGCCAGGCTAAATCCAAGAAGGCGAAGGTAACAAAACCGGCGGAAGACCCGCCAGTACTAGCATCTGAGCCAGCTAGGCCGCCTTCTTCATTAATTGCTACCCCAGAAGACCCGCCTATTATCAATGAAGCAAATCCTTCGGAGCCGTCCCTTGACAAAGTCACTATGAATCCTTCTACAGTTGGACCGTCAAGCTCAACTGACCCGCCGTCTCCACGTGTTCAAGATGTTCAAATTACTAGGAGCCGCTTATTTGAGCCGGGGAACCCAACGCTGTTGGCTCAGTGCACAGCAAAGCAAGAAGCATTGGAGAGGCAGAAGGTTCGCTTTGATGTTGCCAACTACGACCGTCTTAATGCCAGTGATATTTTATCCGGCTATCTCAGTCATGTACACTCCAGTCGTGAGTCTGAGATCGAAATGGTCAAGCAGCTTTAGTTGAAATATGAGGTACATTTGTTTCCGGTTTACCAATATTCTTTCAGCCCCCATGTCTGTAGATTATGAGAGAAATGGAATAACCTGTAGACTTAAAATATAGGCCGAGACTTTTACCTCTGAATCTTTGCCTGATATTGATATAACAAGACTTCACCAGTAATCCCCAAGGACTGGTTTATTTTGATCATTAATGAATCGGTACTTCAGAGTTTAAAACCATCTGCAAAGTACTTAACATTTCGGTTTATCCTTGATAAACTTGCTGAACTGCGTACATTAGCACCCAAGTGCCAAGTGCTGTTACTTTGTAAAGGACTTGGGACTTCAAATGTGTTGGTAGAGTCGTAAAAATTTGATTTGGCATACATTAGCCCCCAAGTGCCAAGTGGTTTATTCGTAAAGTACTTGGGACTTGAATCTTGAATTTGGATACTGGAATTTAAAACCAAGTCTTGACTTATCAGAATGTTTTACAGAATGCATTGTCTGAACTAAACTCTCAACTGACTGACGCAAAGACCCGGCTAGCGAGTCAAGAGTCAGAAATCAAGTCTTCCACCTCCAAACTGCAAATAAGCCTTTCTGAAACGGAGAATTTGAAGACCAGCTTTGCTGCCAAAGAGAAAACTTGGGAAGATGAGAAAACACTTCTAACCCGGCGAGCTGAAACAGCCAAAACAGCTTTGAAAGAAATATCAACTGAGCTGAATGGTTTAAAGGGCCGGGTGTCACAGATGGTCGCTACTATCTTTGGTAAGCTGCCTTGTTTTGCCCTTTCGTGTATTTTATGCCAAACCGGAGTATAATCCGCCCACTAACTCTGTTAAAAATATATGAACGCCCACGGAGTAAGAATCTAAGCCAAGATCCGTTGATTAAACTGAAAGCCGTATACACTCTGGTTGTACAATTATATGTCGGAGCACAACGGGCTCTGGCTGCCATATCTCCTTCTAATCAAGGACCCAACCGGCTCAGCGATGTCCTGAAGAAGCTGTCCATCCTTCCTGCCCGGTTCCAAGAAGTAAAACGCTCATGTGCATGAGCCGGAGCTTTGACTGCCCTAAGCCGCTCCAAGGCTTGGGTGCCAGACCTAGACCCGGCGGACGTAGCAAGGGGCTATCCTATCGTGAAGGAGGACGGGTCTCCTTTTAGTCAGGATGATTTCATAGCCTATGTCCGCGAAGTCCGGTCCCAGGCGACTAGTCTTGGAGATGACACCAATGTTGACAAGTACCAGCCGGGTTTTCATAGTGAAAATAAGAAGATGGCCACTCCTTCATACAAAGTAGTAGATCTGATCCCACCTGTGAGAGAAGATACCTTTGCCCCGGAAATTGACCCGGTCGGCCTGATTGATGACGAAGCCGAATTTTTCTCCATGAACGGCTTTGACTGGTCAAAATCCAACTTCCAGCAAACAGAAGGTAGTGAACCGGCGAGATAGGGACGATGATCATCTTCCTAGGCTTATAAAGCCTTATAATAACTTCAGTTAAAACACTGCATGTTTGCTTATGCCGTCATGCATAAAGTACCTCTTTATGTGAATCTGTGTTTCAGATGTCAATGTATGCATTATTTTAATGTTTGTCTTCTGCAATGGTTGAACTCTGTTCTTGTGAATACAAGGAAAAGACTGGCAAGGCGGTTTAGAACCAACTAGTCTTAAACACCTAATGTACAACCCATAAATTTACCTCAATAAGAAAAAACAGAGACAAATTGAAATAAAGGATAAGGTTTAATACTAACTCTTGAGTTAACGCAGCATGTAAGCGCGTATAAGTAAAAAACCACACCTTATCCTTGTTGATCCTTAGATCGCCGGTTTAAATAACCCGGGTGATGAATTGATAATTCAATATGTATGAAAAGTTAATACTCCTTGAATACTCAATGATCATCATATCTTGGTAGCTCGTACCTTTGTATCCTTGAACAACTGGCTTGAATAACCCGGGCGGCTGTGTTGTCCAATAATTGAGCCGGCGAAGAAAACCAGGCTATCTTATTTGTCATATTGAAAAAACAAAAGCTCAAAGGCAAACAATAGATAATAAACATAATTTTAACTCTGTATTCAAAAGGTTGGGGGTTTCTGATTCGAATACGATCAGTAAACCGGACCAAAGGGGTTAAGCTAAGGTTCGAATACAACTATGTTCTCTTTGGTTCGAATACGACCTATGTTTGAACAGGAAGCCCCCAAATGACCTTGAGAGGTTTTTAACGACCCTGATTCGAATACGATCCAAGTCGGACTCAAAAGGGGTTAAGCTATGATTTAGATACGATCAAGAAGCCCCCAAGTGAGTTTGGCCTTGAGCCGATCAAGAGGGTTACGACAGCTATGTTCTCTTTGGTTTGAATACGACCTATGTTTGAACAGGAAGCCCCCAGGTGACCTTGAGATTTGCAGCCAGATTCGAATACGATCATAAGCCGGACTAAAAAGGTTAAACTTGATTCAAATATGATCAGCTCCTTAATAGTCATTTGTGAATAAAAAATAATAAAGATGCATAGTCTTTGAAAAGAAAAGAGACCGATGGTCTTACTTTATTGCTTATCATCGTATATACAATGTGAACATATGTACATGATGAGAGCCGGTAGCTCAGGTGTAGTACGGCCAAAGTTGAGCAATATTCCACGGCCGGCGGGTCTCTTCCTCCGACTTACGTGAGTCTTTGTGCTCCTGAACGTCAATGAGGTAATATGACCCGTTGTTTAAATTCTTACTGACCACAAAAGGTCCTTCCCAAGGCGGGGATAGCTTGTGCGCATCTAACAGATCCTGGACGAGCCGGAGCACTAAGTCGCCTTCCTGAAAAGTCCTGGACTTAACCCGGTGGCTGTGATAACGACGCGGGTCCTGTTGATAAATTGCTGACCGCGCCGCCGCTAGGTCTCTTTCTTCGTCTAATAAGTCAAGTGCATCCTGTCAGGCTTTTTCATTGTTAGCTTCAACATAAGACGCCACACGTGGCGAGTCATGATGGATGTCACTGGGCAATACTGCGTCTTCTCCATAAACCATGAAGAAGGGTGTGTAACCCGTAGACCTGTTGGGTGTAGTATTGATGCTCCATAACACTGAAGGCAACTCCTCTACCCAACAACCCGGCGTTCGCCATAAAGGAACCATAAGCCGGGGTTTTAGCCCTTTCAGAATTTCCTGATTGGCTCTCTTAGCTTGACCATTGGATTGAGGATGAGCTACAGAAGAAACATCAAGCCGGATGTGCTCTCGCTAACAAAATTCTTCCATAGCCCCTTGGGTTAGATTAGTGCCATTGTCTGTGATAATACTGTGTGGAAAACCGAAACGGAAGATTACTTTTTTATTGAACTGAACCGTCGTGGCTGCATCACACTTACTCACAGGCTCCGCCTCAACCCATTTGGTGAATTTATCAATAGCCACCAAGAGATGTGTCTTTTTATCCTTAGACCTTTGAAAGGTCCCACCATGTCAAGCCCCCAGACTGCGAACGGCCAAGTGATTGGAATCATTCGAAGCTCTTGAGCCGGCACATGCGCTCATCATGCAATTTTTTGACATCCGTCACATCTACTGACCAGATCTTCTGCATCAGCGTGAGGCGTCAACCAGTAAAAACTGTGACGAAACGCCTTGGTCACTAAAGATTTTGACCCAGCGTGATGACCACAATCGCCTTCATGGATCTCGTGAAGGATTTCTTGACCTTCTTCGGGGGAAACACACCGTTGAAACGCTCCGAAAACACTGCAATGAAATAGCTCTCCATCCGAAATCATCATGGACTTAGATCGCCGGGTTATCTGCCGAGCCAGAGTCTCATCCGCTGGCAACTCTCCCCGGGTCATGTAAGCCAAGAATGGCACTGTCCAATCTAGGATGACATGAAGAGCCGCCACCAACTGCGCCTCCGGGTCAGGAACAGCTAAATCTTCTTCTGTGGGCAACTTGACAGAGGGATTATGCAAAACATCTAAAAAGGTGTTGGGTGGTACCGGCTTACGCTGAGACCCCAGCCGGCTTAAAGCATCAGCTGATTCATTCTTTCGACGGTCAATGTGTTCCACCTGATAACCTTTAAAATATCCTGCAACAGCATCGACCTCTCGGCGATAAGCAGCCATGAGAGGGTATTTGGAATCCCACTTGCCAGATACTTGCTGAGCCACTAGATCTGAGTCACCAAGACATCTGACCCGGCTCAAGCTCATCTCCTTTGCTACTCGAAGACCATGGAGCAATGCTTCATACTCTGCTGCATTGTTGGTGCATGAAAACATCAACCGTAACACATAACAAAAGTTATCACCTCGTGGGGAAGTTAATACGACTCCAGCCCCCGAGCCTTCCAATTGCCTGGATCCATCAAAATGATTAGTCCAATATGTGTTGTCCAGCTTCTCTTCTGGCATCTGCATCTCTGTCCAGTCATTGATGAAGTCAACCAAGGCTTGAGACTTAATTGCAGTACGTGGAACATACTTCAGCCCATGAGACCCAAGCTCAATTTCCCACTTGGCAACTCGCCCCGTGGCTTCTCTGTTTTGAATAATGTCCCCCAAAGGAGCAGAGCTAACCACAGTGATTGGATGTCCCTGAAAGTAATGCTTAAGCTTTCGGCTTGCCATGAACACCCCATAAACAAGCTTCTGCCAATGTGGATATCGTTGCTTAGATTCAATTAACACTTCACTGACATAATAAACTGGCTGCTGAACCGGATGCTCCTTGCCAGCCTCCTTGCGCTCTACCACCATAGCCGCACTAACAGCTCGTGAGTTGGCAGCCATGTATAACAATAGCGGCTCTTTCTCAACTAGAGCAGCTAGGACCGGCAGCTCAGCCAGTTGTGCCTTCAGATCCTCGAAAGCGGCGTTCGCAGCATCGCTCCAAACAAAAACATCTGTTTTCTTCATCAACTGATACAGAGGCATAGCCTTTTCCCCTAACCGGCTTATGAACCGGCTGAAAGTGGCCACACGACCCGCCAGTCGTTGAACATCATTGATGCAGGTTGGTTTGGCTAGAGATGTAATTGCCTTGATTTTCTCCGGGTTAGCTTCAATACCTCGGTTAGACACCAGAAAACCCAAGAGCTTGCCGGCTGGCACTCCAAAAACACACTTGGCCGGGTTAAGCATCATCTTGTAAACCCGAAGATTATCAAAAGTCTCTTTCAGGTTTGTGACCAAGGTTTCCTCTTCCCTGGATTTCACCACTATATCGTCCACATAGGCATGAACATTGCGCCCAATTTGATTGTGAAGACAATTCTGCACACACCGCTGGTAAGTCGCCTGGGCACTCTTAAGCCCAAAAGGCATAGACACATAGCAGAAAGCCCCAAAGGGGGTTATAAACACTGTCTTCTCTTGATCCTCGACTGCCATCTTAATCTGATGATAACCGGAGTAAGCATCTAAGAAACTCAATCGTGCGCAACCCGCCGTAGCATCAATGATCTGATCAATACGGGGAAGAGCAAAAGGATCAGCCGGACAAGCTTTGTTCAAATCTGTGTAATCCACACACATACGCCAGGTGCCATTCTTTTTTAGTACAAGCACCGGGTTAGCTAACCATTCTGGGTGAAAGACCTCCACAATGAACCCGACTGCCAAGAGCCGGGCCACCTCTTCTCCGATGGCCTTGCGCCTTTCTTCATTGAACTGTTAGAGAAACTATCTAACGGGTTTAAACTTTGGATCGATATTAAGAGTGTGCTCAGCGAGTTCCCTCGGGACACCCGGCATGTCTGAAGGTTTCCATGCAAAGATGTCCCAGTTCTCACGGATGAACTCGATGAGCGCGCTTTCCTATTTCGGATCCAAGTTTGCGCTGATGATGAACTATTTGGATGAGTTGCCAGGCACAAAGTCGACCATCTTAGTATCATCAGTTGATTTGAATTTTAACTCCGGCTCATGCTCTGTTGTTTGTTTCTTTAATGACGTCATGTCCGCCGGGTCAACATGATCCTTGTAGAATTTTAACTCCTATGTTGCACAAACAGATTTGGCATAGGCAGCATCCCCCTCTTCACATTCCAAGGCTATCTTCCGACTCCCATGGACTGTAATAGTGCCCTTGTGACCCGGCATCTTGAGCTGCAAATATACATAACACGGCCGAGCCATGAACTTGGCATAAGCCGGTCGCCCAAAGAGAGCATGATATGGATTTTTGATCTTAACCACTTCGAAGGTTAATTTTTCTGCTCTGGAGTCATAGTCATCCCCAAAGGCTACTTCCAGCTCGATCTTACCAACTGGGTATGTCGACTTACCAGGTACCACACCATGAAAAACAGTGTTGGATTGTTTAAGATTCTTATCCGTCAATCCCATCCGGCGGAACGTCTCATAGTAAAGGATGTTGATGCTGCCGCCTCCATCCATGAGTACCTTAGTAAACTTGTACCCACTAACCTGAGGTGCCACTCCCAAAGCCAAGTGACCCGGATTATCAACTCAGGGCGGGTGATCCTCTCTGCTCCATACAATAGGCTACTCCGACCAACGTCAATAACGTGGAATTGCCGGCTCAACGGCATTGACGTCCCTCTTGTGGAGCTTCTGGTCCCTCTTACATAAACTGGTAGTAAAGACATGATATTGTCTGCTACTCAACTGCTTTGGGTTGCTCTGATAGCTGGATTGCTGTTGCTGCTGATTCCCTTGGCCGTGTTGCTGGTTATACCCTCCTTGGTGACCAGGATAACCCTGACCGTGAAAACCTCCTCCGCTTGAACCGACGCCCGGGCCCTGAAAGCCGCCTCCACCTGAGCCGCCACCTAGGCCGTGACCCCCATCAAATGCATTTGAATTTTTAAATGCCTTCTTGATCGAGCAATCCTTCCACAAGTGGGTGGCTGGTTTCTCCCGGGTGTCATGTTTTGGACAAGGTTCATTCAACAACTGCTCAATGGTGGGGCCTGATCCGCCCGATCGAGGGGGTTGTCTACCCTTGCGCCGCTGATTACCACCCTGTGCATTGGTATTGGAAACAAACTCATCAGCCTTACGTTTATTACCTCCTTGATTCACCAGGTTATGCTGGTGACCCATGCCATTGTCGTTCTTCTTTCCCTTTGTTGTCTTTTCTTCGTCAGACACCAGGTCTTTGGTGGTATTAGAATCAGCGTACTTGAAAAGAGCCGCCATCAATGTTCCCATGTCATTACAGTCACGTTTAAGCCGCCCCAACTTCTGCTTCAGAGGTTCAAAACGGCAATTTTTCTCCAACATCAAAACTGCTGAGCCGGCATCCATCTTATCGGATGAATGTATTATCTCCTTGACCCGGCGCACCCAATGGATTGTAGATTCTCCATCATCTTGCTTGCAATTGGTCAGTTCCACAATCGACATTGGCTGCTTGCATGTATCCTTAAAGTTCTGGATGAACCGTGCCTTTAACTCTGCCCATGAACTGATAGAATTGGGTGGCAATCCTTTCAACCAGGTCCGAGCTGTTCCATCCAACATCATGGTAAAACACTTGGCCATTGCAGCATCGCTAACCTCCAACAGTTCCATAGCCATCTCATAACTCTCAATCCAAGCCCCCGGCTGTAAGTCAGCCGTGTAATTGGGCACCTTACGAGGCCCCTTGAAATTCTTGGGCAACCGCTCATTGCGTATGGCTAGGACCAAGCAAGGTACGCCTCTGGTTCTTGTGGCCACTCCTGCCTCAATCGAGGTTGCTGGATAAGCCGGAAAGGTTTGGTGAGCCGCCTGCTCTGCTGCCATCTGAGCCGCCCGTTCCACCTCTTGAAGAATCCTCTCCTGATCCGCCAAGTTAAGGGCTCCAGCCCGCACCGGTTCATGCCTATATGGCCGGTTGTGGCGTTGAGCGTTACTTGACATTTCTGCGGACTCCATGTGCCTACTATAGCTCGGGCTCCGGCTTGGGCGAGGGGTTGAATGAATCATGTCTCGACTGTAAGAGTATGCATCCTGCTGGGCCGAAGCTATCTGAAGTAGTTCTCTTACCCTCCGGGTTTCAATGGCTGCTGGCGAGTCGCCTTCCATTGGGAGAGCTGCCAAACGGGCCGATGCTGCGATGAGGTTTTCCATGGGGTTGGAGAAGTGATCCGGAGGTGTTGCTACATAACAAGGAGGAGCTGTATTTATGCGAGGCGGCTCCATGGTCCGTGGCTGAACCAGTGCACCAGGTGTCGCGACCTGGTTTGCTTCCGGCGGGTTGCTCCCCCAGCTCCGGGTGTATTGAATAGGTTCCTCAGATCCAGTGTTTGAGGCAAACGCGACTGAGTTTTCTGATGCCTCCTCCTCATGACCTCGTTCGATGCATTAAGATCTACCGAGAGCCAGAAAGTTTCTGCTTGAAGCTGTTGGGCACGAGCATCCACAGCTGCTCGTTCTGCTGCCATCCGGGTTTCCTCCGCGGCTAGATTTTCCTTTGCTTGCACTATCTCCTCCCACAGGCATGCCACTTCTGCATCATGCTGGGCTTTATCCGCCGGTTCTACCACAGCGGTTAACAGAGCCGTTAGTTTATCCATGAGGTCCATTAGAACCTGAGCTGGGAGGCGCGCGGGGTCTCCTGACCCGGCAGCTGCCGACCCGGTGGCTACTGCTGTTACTGCAGTGGAGTTCTGCCCGGGCTGCGTCCCTGCCATGAAGACTCCGGCCCAATTTGGCGGCTCAAGGGGGTCTGGAATACTGCTGCAATCGGAACAACCCCTGAGCATGCCGTCTTGCAGTTTGTACAACGAGTCCGTCTCACATGTTCATGATGCAGTATCAGAGCAGATGGTCGTCTCCCCGCCTTCCATCGATCCTTCGGAGTATTCACCGCCATGGACGCAGCCTACGAAGGCATGCTTCACAACAGATTGAACATGGGCGGACCCTGCGCACTGAGCCGTTTCGATGAGGTTGGTGTGGACGTCCGGCTCAGGGCCTGACTCGCCGATCCGGTCGATGAAGACGTGAATTCCGCCGAAGGGGACCCGGTACCCGTACTCGATCGAGCCGGCCTCGGGGCCCCAGCCTTCATCGTTGATGTAGAGTTTGCCGCGACGACTCTTGGTCATCCGGCCCACAGCATATCCCTTGAGCCGTTTGAAGTTGCCCTTCAAGAACTCAAATCCACCATGTGCTGGCCCCACGGTGGGCGCCAACTGTCATGGAATTGTCACGGCAGATGTCCTAGAGTGAGGACTTAGTCGTAGGGCCATCGCACTAGGAAGCTTAAAGGGGTTAATCGGGACAAAGGACACGAGAGAGTTTTTATACTAGTTCGGCCCCTTATGATGAAGGTAAAAGCCTACGTCTAGTTGGGATTGGTATTGCTGAGGTTTCGATCTCCAAGAGGCTCAACTCGCCGGCTTGGTTATCGACTTGGTTCTTTCTTTTTCTAAGCCGCCACCGGGTCGTCCCCTTATATACATGGGTTGACGCGTGGTGGCCTACAGAATCCCGGCCGGCTCATAATCGTGTCCGGCTCGGTGACCTTCTTTACAGGCCTTTCTTTACAAGTCTTCCCTTACATATGGCGGTTCATAATATCAGGCCTTAAACCACCATCAGGCCCTTGGGCCTTGTACAATACTTAATAAACTACAATCTTGGATGTTTACTGGGCTTCTTGCGTAACCCGCCATTGGGGCTGACCCGGCCCCTCCTGGGCGGGTCTCAACTGATAATAATATCCCCAACAGAAAGAATAGCTTTGAGGTGGTTTCATACCCTACAAACAATTTATTCTTATTTTCTCCGCTAGATAGGAACTTTGGAGTGATTCTTCATCGCACTTTGAGGGGTGGTTATATGATCCAATTATATTAGCATTGTTGAGAGATTGCACTAGCGAAAGTGCGGGCTCTAGGCCTCATTTTCAAGCATGGCAATACCGTTTGTGCTCCGTTTTATCAATTGCTACCTTCTATTTTTTTATTGTTCCTATTACAAAAATCAATATCTACTATCCATATTACACTTGTATCACCATCTCTTCACTGAACTAGTGCACCTATACAAATTACCATTGTATTTGGTGTGTTGGGGACACAAGAGACTTTTTATTATTTGGTTGGAGGGTTGCTTGGGAGAGACTATCTTTATCCTATGCCTCCCACGGATTGATAAACCTTAGGTCATCCACTTGAGGGAAAATTGCTACTGTCCTACAAAACTCTACGCTTGGAGGCCCAACACGTGTCTAGAAGAATAAAGTTGCGTAGTAGACATCAAGCTCTTTTCTGGCGCCATTGCCGGGGAGGTAAATGCTTGAAGGTATATCTTTAGATCTTGCAATTGAATCATTTAGTTTCTTGTTTTATCACTAGTTTGGTTTATAAAAGAAAACTACATAAAAATGGAATTGAAGTTGCATCATATTATTGATCGTCTTTATAACATCTTTCTTGAAAATGATGGTTCGGAAAATTGTGCTCAATTGTTAGAAGAAAAGTCAATAAAATGTTTGGAACAAAATATTTGAATGCTGAGCATGATTGCAATATTGCTAGTATGAACTCTTTGAATATCCATGATGCTAATGATATGCAAAGCCATAAGCTTGGGGATGCTATATTTGATGAAGATGATATTTTTAGTCCCCCAAGTTTTGATGAGAAAATTTATTATGATGATTGCACACCTCCTATTTATGATGATTATGGTGACGACATGTATGCTTTATTGAATAATGATAATCATGAAACTTGTCATCATGATTTTAATTTTCAATCCCATGATAATTATTTTGTTGAGTTTGCTCCCACTACTATTCATGAGAATAAATTTGCTTATATGGAGAGTGAGAAAATTTCTATGCTTACGTATCATGAAAAGAATGCTTTATGTGATAGCTATTTTGTTGAATTCATTCATGATGCTACTGAAAATTATTATGAGACGGGAACTTATGCTTTCACATATCTCAATAATACCAAGTTTCCTCTCTTTATGTTGAAAGTTTTGAAGTTATGCTTGTTTTGCCTTCCTATGCTAGTTGATTCTTGTTCCAATAAGTTGTTTTCTCACAAAATCCTTATGCATAGGAAGCGGGTTAGACTTAAATGTGCTAGTCATATGCTTCATGATGTTCTCTTTATGTTTCAATTCTTATCTTTTATGCGAGCATCATTGAAACCATCATGCCTAGCTAAAAGGCATTACAGAAAAGCGCTTGTTGGGAGACAACCCAACACTTTTACCTACTGTTTTTGTGTGTTCACATGATTAGGCTACTGTAGTAATCATGTTTTATTGCTTTCGTTTCAATAAAGTGCCAAGTAAGACCTTTGGGATGGCTTAGGTGATAGTAGATTTGATCTTGCTGAAAAACAGAAACTTTTGCGCTCAGGAAAAAATTCTCATTTTTAACAGAAGCGTGATAAAATGTTGATTATTTTTGAAGAATATTAATAGGCAAATTGCCCAGGTTTTCCTAATTTTTTTAGAATTTTTGGAGTAGCAGAAGTATGTTTGGAGTACAGATTACTACAGACTGTTCTGTTTTTTACAGATTCTGTTTTCAATACAGATTACTACACTGGGACACCTTGGCGAGGAGTCAGCCCCCGTGGCCCTGCTGACCCTGGAGTCGACTGCGCTTGATGCTGCAGCCAGGGCAACCAAGGCCCAGGGGGTTCCTTCCTGCCAAGCCGTGACCATGCTGCCGTCTTCTTCGCCTGCTCCGCCGGTTCCTGCTTCTTCTGTTTCCTCTGCCGCCATCTTGGACCAGGTCGCCAGCGAACTGAGCCGGCTGTGGGAGGATCTTCTGAGCGCGGACCCTTGCCTAGCGGCCGGGCGCCTGGAGTTAGCTTCTGGTTGGGCCTGTTCCACTGCCTCCGTTCGAGCAGCGCTGAGCCAGGCCGTGGTGGCCTCCGAGGGGGAGAAGCAGGCCGCCAACCGAGCCAAGGCCGCTCGCGACGCCGCCCTGGGCGACGCTGAGGCTGCCAAAGCTCGCTGCAAGGAGCTGGAGGTCGAGCTGCAAGGCCTGCGCGATGAGCTCGCCAAGGAGGTCTACGGCCGCCAGGAGAAAGAGAAGGAGATAAAGGCTCGGGAGGCTGCCATCAAGGACCGGGACGCCAAGCTCGATGCGCCAGGGCGAACTGGAGACGTTGGAGCGGTCACTGCAGGCGAAGAGGGCCGAGCTGGACGCCAAGGCGAAGGTCCTGGTGGAGGATTGGGTGGCCTTCGCGAAGATGGAGAAGAGGGCTCGTGCCGCGCTGAAGACGCCTTACGAGAGCGGCTTGGAGGAGCCGCTGGCCGGCGCGGAGGACGGCCCCGCCAAGCTGCTTCCCTTCCTGGTCCGTGCGCTTGAAGATGTCGTAGATGGACTTGGCCCCACGGCCGAGGCCGAGGCGCGTGCCCTGTCTTCGGCGGCGCTGACGTGTGTCCTCAGCCACGTCTACCTTAGCGACCCCAACGTCGACCTCGACAGCCTGCTGGAGCCCGTGAGCGGCGACCTTGCCGCCGCTGCCACTGAGGCCGTGAAAGGCCGAGTCGAAGCTTTGCTGGGAAGGTTCCGCGCCTTTAGCATGTTGCCCGGGCGCGATGCCGCCAGCTCTGCGGCCCCAGGAGGTGACGCCACTGGAGAGTGATCCCTTCGTGACTTCTTTCCTGTTTTTATTCCCGCAACATGCACCATGCCTCGCGGAGGCATTTAGACTTGTGTTTGGCATTGTAAAACAATCTATGGCTTGTAATATTTGCTTTGAATTTCCTGGAATTTGCATTTTTCTCCCCTACTTGCTCGCGCTCTACGTCGGCAGGGCCCGGCCCCGCGCGTGCCTCACCCAGCGTTAGCCCCGATCGGAAACCAGGATGGGACTAAGGAGTGAGGGGCTACGTGGCAAGTTAGGCTCCTGAGTCGCGATGCTCAGGAGTCCCCCTTGATGCACAAGCAACAAGTAGTAAAGGGGGGAACGAGGAGCGGATTGATCGTTCTGCATCGGCAGGGCCCAGCCCCGCGCGTACCTCACCCAGCGTTAGCCCCGACCGAAAACCAGGACGGGACTAAGGAGTGAGGGGCTATGGGGCAAGTTAGGCTCCTGAGTCGCGATGCTCAGGAGTCCCCCTTGACATTCAAACAGGTTTCCATACCTTGGCTCCACTCGGGGAGGGGCGCGTGACGACCAGGTCCGAGGGACCTGGCTGGGTGGCGTGCGCTCGGGCGAGGCTCGGGCGTAGCCCCGTGTCCAGCCCCCTTGCGCGGCGCTCCCGAGGGGAGGCGTTGCGATGGTGCCGGACACTGAGCTCTGGGCTCCCTGAGGTTGGTACGACTGTGGGCCGCCCTCAGTTGTTTATCACCAGCGCGGAGCATAGCGCTTCCGTATGTGTACGGGCATAGCCGCTCCTCGGCAGTGTCGTCAGCCAGCGCGGAGCATGGTGCTTCCACTGGTACGTGGGAGGGGGCTCCCCTCCGGAAGGAGCCCCCGAGGTGCGTACAGCCCCGCCCTGACACGTGGCCGGATCGGTAGGGCTAGGAGAGGTGTATCTGGGCACTCGTGAGCCAGCACGGGACTCACGAGGCCCTACCTCGAGGCGGGTTGCGCCTGGCTCTGGGCCTTTATCAATGGTGTGTTCCTGAAGGGTGGTTAGAATGCAAATGCTCTACGTCCTCAGGTCCCGGCCCTCGAGCTAGCTCAGCTGCCGCTGGTATGATAGGTCGCAATGCCGTGGGTCAAGGCCAGGGGGTGAGGGCTGGAGAGCCAGTAGGAGCCCATGAGTCGCGATGCTCAGGTACCCCCCTTTTAACGTGCAAGCGCTTTGCATGAAAGAGGAGAAGTCCGTGATAAGCAGCAGGTGATAATTGAGCGCGAAAGAGCAAATTCATTTTAAATAGACGCAGGAAAAGCAAACGCTGCAGGGCTAGGCCCGAGCAGCTCGGGGATGATGCAGCCCGAGGGGCGCCCCCGTCAAGGTAAGTAAAGAGCATAAGCAAAACGGATACATGCCGTAGGGACAGACCCACGCGACCTGGGAATGATGCGGCCCTGTGGGCGCTCCCAGCTAAAAGTGGAACTTAGAAATATGTCACCTGGTGCCGTTGAAGATCGAGTGATGTTGAAGAAGCGGGTGATGCGCGATGAAGATGTCGACCCTCACGAGCCCCCAGGCCCAGGAGCCTCGGGAGGCTCCGGGGGCACAGGTGGGTCTCCGAGAGCCATCTCCATCTCCGCCAGGACCGTACCTTGCCTGACCTCCTAAGCCTCCAGAATGCTCCTCAGCAGGCGCCTATGAGCGGCGACCGCGTTTGGCAGGCCGAAAGGCATGCGAACGTAGCTGTGAGGCAGACCCTCGCAACGCCCCGCGCACGAAGGCCAGAGGCGCTCCTGAGATGCGGCTCAGTTGAGCCCCGGTACGTCGATGCGGATGCGCAGCCCACCATCCTCGCCTGGATGTGGGGTCATGGCGGGCAAGCGGCGGCTGCCGCGCATGACTCTCGACTCCTGTAGCTCTTGAGTGTTGCTTGCGATGAACTCCTGTGGGTTTGGTCTTCCTTGCCTTGTACCTTCCTGAGGGAAATGTGCCTGGAAGCACCCCTCCAAGTGGTGCCCGAGCGCCTCCCTCGCGACCTTGGCAAAGTCGGTGGCTCTCCAAGAAAGAGCCCCTGAGACCTGCATGAGGAGGGCGCCGGGCACGCCTTCCTATGCGAGAGAGGATGGTGCTCCCTGATTGGGCGCAGATCCTGACCCAACACCTCCGGAGGCGCCTGCCTCCTGATGGCTTGGGCCAGGCAAAGCCTTCTTCTTCTTGGGAGTCGCCTCGGGAAGTCTTCCGTTTGTGCGGTCCGGGTCTTCGATTGCTGCGGCTTGGAACGCGCACTCAAGCGAACACACTGCCTCCCTTTCTTCACAGGGTACGGTGATGACTCCACCGCTTCCTGGCATCTTGAGGACATTGTATCCATGGTGAGTCACTGCCATGAATTTGGCCAGGGCCGGGTACCCAAGGATGGCGTTGTATGGCAGACGGATGTGGGCGACGTCGAAGTCGATGAGCTCGGTGCGGTAGTTGTTGCGCTGCCCAAAGGTGACTAGAGGCGAACCTGCCCTATCGGAACAGTGGAACCATCAGTGACTCCTGAGAAGGGCTTGGTTGGCTGAAGTTGATCGTACGACACTTGGAGATTGTCGAACGTCTCGACGGACAGGACGTTGAGTCCTGCTCCGCCATCAATGAGGGTCCTGGTGACCTGCACATTGCTGATGACTGGGGAGCAAAGCATTGGGAGGACTCCGGTCGTTGCCGCGCACTTGAGCTGATCCGCTGAGCTGAACATGATAGCGCACGCAGACCACCTGAGAGGGCGCGTGGCCTCAAGCTTGGGGAGGACTACATTCACCTCGCGAGAAAACTGCTTGAAGATGCGCTGTGAGGCTGGGGCCTGTGCGCCACCCAAGAAGCAAGCGATTGCACGCGGCTCCTAGAAGCCCCCAGCCCCCTCGTCCTGATGTTGGTCTTTGTTCCTCCTTGGAGGTGGCGACAGAGGAGGAAGGCCTGCATTGCCGCGCGGGCTATCCTCACGAGGCTGATCTCTCCAGCCTTCCTCGCGAGGCTTGTCCTGCCAGTGATCCTCATGAGGTCGGTCTCGCCACCCTTGGCGAGGGCCACGGTCTTCCCATCGCCCGCCACCTCTTCCTCCTCCTCGGCCATAGCCCCCGTCGTTGCGCTCGGGGCGTCGGCCGACACGCCCATCTCTCACGGCCCTGAGCTCTTGACATTCGTTGGTGTTGTGGGTGTGGAGGTCATGGTACACGCAGTATCGGCTGCCCTTGGACGACTCGGGCTGATCCCTGCCTCGCTTGGTGTCTGGCTCCGCTGCAAGAACGGCAGCCCCCTTGCGCTTCACGTCCTTGGCCTTGGGCTTCTTCTCTTCTGGGTTGGCAGCCGGGAGTTCGAGGAGTGAAAGGCGCCCTTCCTCAGCCCTGGCGCACTTGGTCGCCAAGTTGAACAGCTCCAGGGATGTGCACAGGTCTTCATGGATTGCTAGCTCCTCTTTCATCTTGACATCGCGTACGCCATCGGAGAAGGACGAGATGATGGCTTCTTCAGTCACCTTGGGGATCTTGAGGTGAGCATTGTTGAAGCACTGGATGTATTTCTGCAGGGTTTCCCCTTGCTGCTGCTTGATGCGGCGCAGATCTTTCACGGCCGGGGGCCAGTCGCGAGTGCCCTGGAAGTTGGCGATGAAGCGAGTGCGCATCTCGTCCCAGGAGGAGATTATGCCAGGAGCCAGGTTCAGGAGCCAAGTGCGGGCCCCCTCCTTGAGGGCCATGGGAAACCAGTTCGCCATGACCCTTTCGTCTCCGTTGGCGGCTTCGATGCATAGCTTGTAGAGTTGCAGGAACTCCGCAGGGTCCGCCGTGCCATCGTAGCGAGGGGGCAGGTCAGGCTTGAACTTGCCTGGCCATGCAACGCCTCATAGCTCGGGGGTGAGAGCACGGCAGCCTGCTGTGGCCACCGGTGCCTTTTGCTGGTACTGGGCTTGCTCATGGGGATTACCGTGCACTGCCGCTTGGAGCAGCACGGGGTCTTGGCATGGAGGTGCAGGGACGCGATCTTGGCGCGCCGGCGCTGGGAGCGCGCGAGCACCTTCTTGGGGACGAGGAATCTCTTGGCAGCTCCTTTCTTGCTGCGCAGGCGCCGGACACGGAGGGTCTCGCCCTGGGGCTGCGCGCCTTGGAGCCAGTGCGCCTCCTTGGGGAGGAGGTGGTGGTGGCACCTCCTGATCCTTGCCTCCTGCGCGGAATGAAGGGTGAGGCAGCGAGAGGGACGGCAAGGGGGAGCCCCCTGCGGCGCTGACGAGCTCGGTGATGCGGGCGAGCCAATCTTCGTAGAGGTCGTCGACGGGGCGGTAGTGCAAGAGTTCTCTTGCCAGGAGCAGCGCGGCATGCGCGTCCGTGGGGGCGCGACGGGCGTGGGACGACGAAGCGGCTGGGGTCAGCGACGGTGTGGCCGTGCGGCCCTCCCGCCGCACCGAAGGATGCTGGGAGGAGGCCTGCTGCTTGTTCCCCGCCAGGCCGGTGGCGGCGTTGGCGGCAGGCGACGGGGAACGACGAGGACGTCCGTCGATGGGCGCCGTCTAGGCGACGCGGGTGGTCAGAGCAGCCCGGCGCTCGGCGTGACCCCGACGAGCGTCAGCCATGGACATGACGAAAGATCGCACGCGAACAGCGAAAGAAAGATTCCGGCGCACCCCTACCTGGCGCGCCAAATGTCGGATTTCGGGTTCCAATAGACCCGTGAGGTTCGGACACTGGGGTGCGCACGGAGATCTCTCCCCTACCGATCTATGTCCAATCTCCTCGCGTGATTTGAGCTGAGAACAACGAACAACACAAGGGACACAAGATTTATACTGGTTCGGGCCACCGTTGTGGTGTAATACCCTACTCCAGTGTGTGGTGTGGTGGATTGCCTCAGGGGGGCTATTGATGAACAGTACAAAGGAAGAACAGCCTCGCGAGAGGTGTTCTTGAGCTAGTGCGATGAACTGCTAGGGTGAGTTCAGTTGCCTCTCTCTCTCTGCTAGGGTTCTACCAGATCTCTAGATGTCTTCTTGATGTTTTCTAGGTGTTTTCTAGATGTCTCTACTCTATGGCGGCTAGCTCTATTTATAGAGGCCCTGGGCCTCTCCCCAAATAATGAGCGGGAAGGGCGCCAACAATTGGCCATTTTGAAGGGGAACATGTAGTACAAGTTATCCTGACCAAAGGTGGTCTTCGGCTGCCAAAAGCACTGGTGATGACACTGTCTTGGGCTCGACGGTGACCTCCGTCCTGCCGCTCTGTTGGTCTTGGTCTCGTTGCACCGGAATGGCAACCTTTGCCTGATGCCTTGGCCTGTGCTTGCCCCCTTTGCACCAAAGGGGAAACAAGCACACTGCGCAGGCCCGCGCCCGCCTGGTCTCGATCGTCATGGCTTGCGTCACGGGTTCCTCGCGAGGTACCCCTGCCTTGATCTCTCCGCCTCCTCGCGAGCCTGCCTGATGAGGCTGCCTCTGAGGAAGCTTCCTGTCATCCACCCTGCGAGGCTTGGCCCCTCGCGAGGGTCTTGAGCTTGAGCTGATGAAGATGGGCCGCGCTGGGCCCCAACTTGAGCCACGCCGCAGGCCGCAGGCAGGCAAGTCTGGGGACCCCCGTTCCCAGAACACCGACAAGCTTGAAGATGCTGCTGCTTTTTCTTGAGGCTATTTGCCGTGGCTATAAGCCTATGCTTGAAGCGCTCTTGTTCGGCGGGATCCTCCGGCACAACAAATTCGTCGTCGTCGAGGCTTGCCTCATCTTCGGAGGGAGGCATGTAATTATCATCCTCCGCCTCTCCATCTACAGCTCTCTCAGGATGGCTGGCTTCTCTATCCTCCTGCTCTAAATCTTGATGGAGGGGATTGTTGTCGTCTTCGGCACTGTCCGGAGTGCTATTATCTCCTGTGCCGGTGTCACCGCTTTTGCTTTGGGGAGACTTAGAGCGGCGCCGCTGACGTCGGCGCTTGGGTTGCTTCTTGGGGGGGTCATTCTCCGCTGTCTCGTCGCCATTGCCTTCTCTGGGTGTGTCCACCATGTATATATCATATGATGAGGTGGCTGTCCAGTGCCCTGTGGGCAGTGGTTCCTCTTCGTCTCCCGCATCGTCGTCCATACCATCGATGTCTTCGGAGTCGGAGTCGAGCATGTCGGTCAAATTGTCGACAATGGCTACTAAGTGGGTGGTGGGTGGGCGGTGAATTTCTTCGTCATCCACATCCCAATCCCGCCGAACATAGTTCGGCCAGGACTCTCCTGACAGGGAGAGAGACCTTAATGAGTTCAATATGTCGCCGAAGGGCGAGTGCTGAAAGATATCCATGGAGGTGAACTCCATGATCGGCGCCCAGCCAGATTCGATAGGCACGGGCGCAGGCGGTTCGGAGTCCGTGGCCGGGAAGGATCCGGCAATTCGGCGCCACGGCTCTCGTGAAGGGTAAGGTTGATACTCGGCTCGATCGCCGCTGAGGATACGGCCTCCGTGGCGGGGTCTATCCACCCGTCCATGGATGGCGCAACTGGCTCCGAATTGAGGGTCGGAGCGGTTGCCGGCGCGATCTCCTGAACACTGTCCGATGGCAGAGCTAAATCATGCTCATCGTGACCGTGTGGCGCACTAGGCAGGGGCTCGAATCCGTCGAAGATCAAGTCTCCGCGGATATCGGTCGTGTAGTTTAAGCTTCCAAACCGGACCTGGTGGCCAGGGGCGTAACTCTCGATCTGCTCCAGATGGCCAAGCGAGTTGGCCCGCAGTGCAAAGCCGCCGAATACAAAGATCTGACCAGGGAGAAAAGTCTCACCCTGGACTGCATCGCTATCGTTGATTAAAGGAGCCATCAAGCCTAATGATGATGACACAGAGGAACTCTCAATGAAAGCACCAATGTCGGTGTCAAAACCGGCGGATCTCGGGTAGGGGTTCCCGAACTGTGCGTCTAAGGCTGATGGTAATAGGAGGCAGGGGACATGATGTTTTACCCAGGTTCGGGCCCTCTTGATGGAGGTAAAACTCTACGTCATGCTTGATTATTCTTGATAATATGGGTAGTACAAGAGTTGATCTACCACGAGATCGGAGAGGCTAAACCCTAGAAGCTAGCCTATGGTATGGTTGTATGTTGTCCTACGGACTAAAACCCTCCGGTTTATATAGACACCGGAGGGGGCTTGGGTTACACAAGGTTGGTTACAAAGGAGGAGATATGCATGTCCGTATTGCCTAGCTTGCCTTCCACGCCAAGTAGAGTCCCATCCGGACACGGGACGAAGTCTTCAATCTTGTATCTTCATAGTCCAACAGTCTGGCCAAAGGATATAGTCCGGCTGTCCAGAGACCCCCTAATCCAGGACTCCCTCACATGGCATGGACAAGAGGATGTGGAACTCCTTCAAAATGCTAAGAACAAATATTGGCAAAAGCTCAAGACTCTTCATTTCTATTTTAGTGATCCAAGATCACATTGAGTCCATAGGAAAAGCCAATACTATTAAAAGGGGATGAGGTGTTGCTTAATGGTCTACTTGATGAAAATGCTTAGTGATATGCTCCAAAGCCCTCAACCACTTTCTCAAATCCAAATATGTCCTAAACCTAAGGTCAAACTCAGTGCCACCGATTTGATCTATCCGGTGCCACCGAGTTCATTTGACCAAGCCACCGCCAGAAACCCTAATCAATTCGGTGTCACCGATATGGATCTCGGTCTCACCGAGATGGCCTTGCAAACTCTCTATTGCCTCTTGTAATTATTTCGGTCTCACAAAAATGTGCAATCGGTCCCACCGAGTTTTCCTGACCAACTCTCTGTTTGCTCATTGCTGAAATCGGTCTCACCGAGTTCATGCAATCGGTCACACCGAGACGAGGTTTTGCCACCAAGTTGATCATGTCGGTCCCACTGAGAATCATAACATTCACATTTTGAACTAAATCGGTCTCATAGAGTTCTCCTATTCGGTCTGACCGAGTTGGGTCAAATGTGTGTAACGGTTGGATTTTGTGTGGAGGCTATATATACCCCTCCACCCCCTTCTCTATTCAATAGAGATCCATTAGAAGGTGCCTACACTTCCACTACTCATTTTCTGAGAGAGAACCACCTACTCATGTGTTGAGACCAAGACATTGCAATCCAACCACAAGAATCTTGATCTCTAGCCCTCCCCCAAGTTGCTTTCCACTCAAATCATCTTTCCACCATAGCCAAATCTATGAGAGAGAGTTAAGTGTTGGGGAGACTATCATTTGAAGCACCAGAGCAAGGAGTTCATCATCAACACACCATCTATTACCTTTTGGAGAGTGGTGTCTCCTAGATTAGTTAGGTGTCACTTGGGAGCCTCCGTTAAGATTGTGGAGTTGAACCAAGGAGTTTGTAAGGGCAAGGAGATCGCCTACTTTGTGAAGATCTACCCAGGTGAGGCAAGTCCTTTGCCGGCGATGGCCATGGTGGGATAGACAAGGTTGCTTCTTCATGGATCCTTCATGGGTGGAGCCCTCCGTGGACTCGCGCAACTGTTACCCTTCATGGGTTGAAGTCTCCACCAACGTGGATGTACGATATTACACGTTAGGCTTGTCCCTAAAATTCAACCCGCGCCTTGTTATATCCCAAAAATTCAGATATCGTGCTCCGAAAACTGGCGCCTTCACAACCCGTGCCTTGCTATCCCGAAATTACAACACGCGCGAAAACTCCCTCCAGCTGCCAAATCCCGACACATGAAATCCTCCTTCTAACCCTGAGCCGAAAGGGCCGCTAGTTCAAATCGGTGGGGGGTACTTTTGTAACACACCCTATATTTTGGACAAGTGCGTCCCTAAGTCATGGTTCACCCCCTCCCATCGCCTCCTTTTTGCCATTCAAAATCCCAGGCCGCCATAACCTCTCCGCTCCAGCCGCAAAACGCCACCCTCCTCCGTCCGCCACCTCACCGTTGCCCAGTCGGAGCCTCTTCCCCGACGACGTCGTCCACCGCAATAGCTCGACGTCCCTCGTCAACCTCCCCGGATGAGTATCTATCGTCCATCTCATCGTCCCGCCGGTTCAGCTGCCCCGTCCTCCACCTCCAAGGAGCTGCTCCGATGATTGCCTCGTCTATCGCAGCTGCTCTATCCCCACAACGCCGCCTTAACCTGCTCCACCGGAACCGCAACAACCTCACCGACTCCTCGAACGAAGACGAGGCCTACTCGGCGCCACCAAAGAGGTTGTACACTCATCGCATCGCACCTTCTCCTTAGCTTGACCTCCCGGCACCGACGGTGCTCCATTCCGCACCCCCATGGAGCGGCTACCTTGAAGTCGGTGCCGCGGGCGACATCTCCAAGGCGGCTCTCCCCCGGTGTGAGGCCCCTTCGGCGACAGCATCCATACTAGCCGGATCTGCCACTGCTCCAGCTCTCGCTCACGCTGTTGCTGCTGCTCCGGCTCTCGCTCGATCGCTCGCTCGGCCATCTGCTGCTGCTTCGGCTCTTGCTCGCTCGCTCGCACTGCTGCTGCTTCTCTCCCCTCGCTCGTGCTGCTGCTCTGCTCCGATTTAGCTACACTTCAGTCGACTGAATCGACTTTTGGGTCAGTCGATTTTCAGGGGGTGGGGGGGCTCGCCGGAGTTAAGGAAGAACCACCCACAGCGGGGATGGGGGCTCACCGGAGAGGTACCCCACTATCTATCTTAGGGTTCAGGGTGGGGGCGGGGGGCCTATAGGGCTGGCCAGGGCGGTAGCGGACCGACGTGGGGGAGTTTTTTCGGGGTGGAGAGGCGGCACTGGGGCCGGCGGCGAGGCCGGTGGTGGCTGGCGGCTTAGGGGGTGGAGGTTGAAGATGAACTGCAGGCCCTCCCTAAACTACATGTCAAGTGCCTCTCTGCTACCATTGCGTTCAGTTTCGACGGTAAAATTCAGATTCCACAGTAAATTTCAGTTTCAATAGTTAAGTTCGGAGTCAACAGTTTTACCTCATTTGTTGTAGTCAGGTGGTTTTTGGTGATGTAAATTTTACATCTATTTTACATTATCTATGGAGATGCTATTAGAATCCCACTTGATATTGACGATGTCTGTCTTGTGCTGCTTCAGCCTTGACATCTTATGGCTCACCGGGGCTGCTCCAACGACAAAACGATCCATCACAACAGAGTAGTGCCCTGGACGCCGTCTACAGATTCCTCACATCTTCCTCCACACTTCCGACAGCCACCTCTGCCTCAACTGCTCCAGCGACCAACCCAATGATGCTGAGGTCGACACGGCAAAGAGGTTGTACACTTGTTGCATCACTTATTACTATACATTCATGTCGATCCATTAGGGCTATTTTGGTTCGACGAAAACACATAGCAATAGGGAGTTTTCAAATGGCACTCTACTATTCAATTATTCATGTATTTTGTTGAAAGGAATGAAGCAAAACATCCACCTGGACCTACATTTCAAAATCCTATGCATGAAAACAAGACCAAGTGCATTAGTGGCAGAATAACATTCTAACTGTACACGCTTACATATGGTTTCACTTTATTTTGGCCATGTTTCTTTGCATTCCTCTGCTCTTCCAATTCCTGTAAACCAAACACTCAAGTTGACAGAAATCCTGTGTTTACAAATGCTCTGTTTACCATGTGCATTTCTATCCTATTCCAGTGTTTTTCCTATCCCTGTGTTTTTAGAATCATGCAAGCCAAATGAGCCCTTACAGAATTACTTCAGTTACAGGTAGTTGTCGAAGGGAACTTTGTGTGGTTTGTCCTGCTCCTGCCGCGACGTCGTCCACCTCAACTGAGCTGCTCCATCGATAGAAACATCCACCAAACCAGACATCACGACTCCTGACCGTCTTTCGCCGCCTCAGATCTCCTTCCCTGCCGCCAGCACTCACCGTAACGGCATCACCATCATCGACTCAGCAGATGAACCTGAGGAGTACACGTGTCCACAAGAGAGGTCCCACTCTTTTTTTCTGCTTATGTTATGCATTGCTTAAAATTACCTGCTACTTTATCGTCCTGTTCACCTCTTGGACTCCAAGTCAGGTCCAAATTAATGTTCAAACTTGAGTTCTAAATTAGTTGTGGGGCACATATTGAGGAAGCAATGAATAGTATCTCTGTCTAATATCTGGTTCACCTAGGGTATGCCTATGTTGTTCATCTTGGGTGGGAAACAAATAGTAAAGCAATCATCATCTGTCTTTTTTATTAAATTAAAGCAATCATCAGCTGCTATCATTATTTTTGGATCCATCCACTGGTTGTTACCATCACTCTAAATATCTGCATGCTCTCCTTACATAATCTCACCATATTTTTTTCGTATGCATGTAAGATATTGTACACAGTCATGCTGAACATGTAGAGAAAAATAGAAGAGTTTTGCGCGGCAATACAATGTCATGCAGACATCGCTCCATGGTGGGTTCAATGGCAAACCCTCCCCACCCCTCTCCAGATTGTAATCTAGAGGAAGATATCTGTTCTGAGGCGGATTCAGACGCCGCTGACCACTCCTATTTACCCCCCAAGATGTTTGCTCTACCTTGGCATGATGATGTTAGTCATATCATGCATATGTTGCCTCACAGTGCCTACTTTTGACATCATATATGTCATCTGCTTAGTTTAGACCTGTTCTGTAATGCCACCTGTTTAGTTTCTATATCATATATGGGAATTATGCAGTCTCATGTCTTTTAGCCAGCCATAATATACGTGAAATGTGCAATGCCATCCTGTTTAACCAGGCATCATATATTTGAATGATATCTTGCCCATCCTTTTCTTTTTTATATTTCCATTTGTCGACAATGTTTGTACATTAAACTACTCTTCCTGTGAATCGGCCATTTGGGTGGGAGATTGAAAAATCTGGAGTGAAAAGAAGGTCTTCAGAGCAGGCAGTGCTACCTGTTAAAGCAGATCTCTTGTTGGGTCCTGATAGCTCCTCAGAGATTGATTCAGAGACAGATGACCAGTCCTATTCCCCCACCGAGGTCTATGCTCTAACTTGGCATGGTTATACTGCTCATATCATGCATATGGTGTCTTGCATTGCATAGTTTAGACATCATATACACAATATTCAACACCATGTTCTTAGTTCATACATCATATCTAATGCCCTCTGTTTAGCATATAAATCACATATGTGACTTAAATGATGCGATCTTGGTTACTTAGATAACATGTAGGTGAATTATGTCATGCGATCCTGTTTAGTCATTCATCATATCTTTGAATTATGTTATGCTATGCTATCCAGTTTAGATAGACATCATATATGTGAAATTATGTCAAGCTATCCGTTTTAGTTAAACAATATACATGTCAACTATCGCATGCCCTCTTTTTTCCACACTATCTATTGCATCTGTCTCTCATACAATGTCTGTAAATTCAACTATGTTTCCTGTTTATCAGCCATTTGAATTGGAGCGGGTGATGCCAGCATCTAGCGGACTAAAAACACGGTCTTCAAATAAAACAGTGCTACCTCTTGGTGGAGATAGCACCCCGGTTGTACATGCATGAGAACCAGCCCTACCACACATAACCCAAACTCTCGCAGATTGTAACCCTACTGCGATGGACAGAGAACTAGCTTCACCCAATCTAACCCCAACCCCAGCAGATAGTAACCCAGTTCCTGTTGACATAGCACCATCTCCACCACAGAGCTCCCAAACAAGAGTAGTTAGTAAGGCAGCTCCAATGCCCAAAGGGCTAGTACTACCACGGCGAACCCCAACTCCACCAGTTAGTATGCCTATTCCTGTGGAGGAAGCACAACCAGCTAGTCGTAGTTTACCATCTATCGCATTTGATGTTGTTCAATTGTATGTGCATATCTTCCCATCTTGGAAATATTATATTGAAGATGAAGGAAAATGCCAGTTGCAGGTGTTTGTCTAGGAGTTATGTGTAAGTAATGTTATTCATGGCAATTACTTTGCTATGTCCCATACATCCTACCTCCATGGTGGTTATAATGCAGCAAATTTTCCCATTTTTCTCTATAGAGAAGGACTGATTTGGAAACTCAGGATGAGGTAACCTGTGCTAATACCTCTGCTATCTTCAAGAATGCTTTGTGGCAGTATCGGAATTACTTGAAGAAAACATACTTCACCGGCAAAGAAACTCATCAAATTCCCTTACTTTCTCCCGAGACACATTCACCGGCGTAGTAGACATCAAGCTCTTTTCTGGCGCCATTGCCGGGGAGGTAAATGCTTGAAGGTATATCTTTAGATCTTGCAATTGAATCATTTAGTTTCTTGTTTTATCAATAGTTTGGTTTATAAAAGAAAACTACATAAAAATGGAATTGAAGTTGCATCATACTCCCTCTGTAAACTAATATAAGAGCGTTTAGATCACTACTTTAGTATTCTAAATGCTCTTATATTAGTTTACGGAGGGAGTATTATTGATCGTCTTTATAACATCTTTCTTGAAAATGATGGTTCGAAAAATTGTGCTCAATTGTTAGAAGAAAAGTCAATAAAATGTTTGGAACAAAATATTTGAATGTTGAGCATGATTGCAATATTGCTAGTATGAACTCTTTGAATATCCATGATGCTAATGATATGCAAAGCCATAAGCTTGGGGATGCTATATTTGATGAAGATGATATTTTTAGTCCCCCAAGTTTTGATGAGAAAATTTATTATGATGATTACACACCTCCTATTTATGATGATTATGGTGACGACATGTATGCTTTATTGAATAATGATAATCATGAAACTTGTCATCATGATTTTAATTTTCAATCCCATGATAGTTATTTTGTTGAGTTTGCTCCCACTACTATTCATGAGAATAAATTTGCTTATATGGAGAGTGAGAAAATTTCTATGCTTACGTATCATGAAAAGAATGCTTTATGTGATAGCTATTTTGTTGAATTCATTCATGATGCTACTGAAAATTATTATGAGACGGGAACTTATGCTTTCACATATCTCAATAATACCAAGTTTCCTCTCTTTATGTTGAAAGTTTTGAAGTTATGCTTGTTTTGCCTTCCTATGCTAGTTGATTCTTGTTCCAATAAGTTGTTTTCTCATAAAATCCTTATGCATAGGAAGCGGGTTAGACTTAAATGTGCTAGTCATATGCTTCATGATGTTCTCTTTATGTTTCAATTCTTATCTTTTATGCGAGCATCATTGAAATCATCATGCCTAGCTAAAAGGCATTACAGAAAAGCGCTTGTTGGGAGACAACCCAACACTTTTACCTACTGTTTTTGTGTGTTCACATGATTAGGCTACTGTAGTAATCATGTTTTATTGCTTTCGTTTCAATAAAGTGCCAAGTAAGACCTTTGGGATGGCTTACGGTGATAGTTGATTTGATCTTGCTGAAAAACAGAAACTTTTGCGCTCAGGAAAAAATTCTCATTTTTAACAGAAGCGTGATAAAATGCTGATTATTTTTGAAGAATATTAATAGGCAAATTTCCCAGGGTTTCCTAATTTTTTTTAGAATTTTTGGAGTAGCAGAAGTATGTTTGGAGTACAGATTACTACAGACTGTTCTGTTTTTTACAGATTCTGTTTTCAATGCATAGTTTGCTTGTTTTCTAGTTTCCATGGCTTATATTGCTCAATATAAATTGTGGAAGTGATACACTACAGTAGGAATTGTGTGATAACAATTATGAATCTTGTCTTTGACAATACCAAAAGTGAAATGGTTTGCTCTTTATCATACTAACCTATCTCACAAAGTTCCGTTAAGTTTTGTGTGATTGAACTTTTCAAGTTTTGGGTGAGATGTCGATATGAGGAGAATAAGGAGTGACAAGACCCTAAGCTTGGGGATGCCTAAGGCACCCCAAGGTAATATTCAAGGAAGATCCAAGCAACTAAGCTTGGGTATGCCCCGGAAGGCATCCCCTCTTTCGGCTCCAACATTATCGGTAACCTCACTTGGAGCTATATTTTCATTCGTCACATGATATGAGTTTTACATGCAGCATCATTTTATTTTGCTAGTATTTGCTTGATTTTATTTAGAATAATGTTTTGTATCTTTTATTTAAATAAAAGTGGCAATGATAGCCTATGACATGCTTATTTTGCAAGTATGCATGTTGCTGTTTGAAAACAGAAAGTTTATCGATGTTGCAACAATTCCCTAGAAACGTCAGAATGTGATAAAATGTTAAATTTTTTTGGAAAATAAGCTCTGATAAATTTTCTACAGTGTGGCGAATTTTCCTAACTTTTGGAGTTAGGGAAGTATTTATACTCTTGCATTATTTACAGACTATACTGTTTTCGTAGATTGTTGTCATGTTTGCATTGTTTGCATATGTTTGCTTGTTTAATGATTCTATTTGAGGATAGGAGTATTAAATATGCAGATGCATTTAGTGTGCAATGTTGAATAATAATTTTAGTGATTTGCTACAGTAGAGAATGATAAGGTTTTTGCATTGGTTTATACTAACTTATCTCACGAGTCCTTGTTGAGTTTTGTGTGGATGAAGCTTTTGAGATTTAGGAAAACTGTGATATGAGAAGAATTAAGGAGACATGATACGTCTCCAACGTATCTATAATTTTTGATTGCTCCATGCTATATTATCTACTGTTTTAGACATTATTGGGCTTTATTTTCCACTTTATATTATTTTTGGGACTAACCTATTAACCGGAGGCCCAACCCAGAATTGCTATTTTTGCCTGTTTTAGGGTTTCGAAGAAAAGGAATATCAAACAGAGTCCAAATGGAATGAAACCTTCGGAATGTGATTTTCTCATCAGATAAGATCCAGGAGACTTGGACCCTCCGTCAAGAAAGCCACGGGGTGCTCACGAGGGTAGGGGCGCCCCCCTAGGGCGCGCCCCCTTCCTCGTGGGCCCCTCGAAGCTCCACCGACGTACTTCTTCCTCCTATATATATCCACGTACCCCCAAACGATCGGGGATGGAGCCAAAAACCTAATTCCACCAACGCAACTTTCTGTATCCACGAGATCCCATCTTGGGGCCTGTTTCGGAGCTCCACCGGAGGAGGCATCGATCACGGAGGGCTTCTACATCATCATCCAAGCCCCTCCGATGATGTGTGAGTAGTTTACTTCAGACCTACGGGTCTATAGCTAGTAGCTAGATGGCTTCTTCTCTCTTTTTGGATCTCAATACAATGTTCTCCCCCTCTCTCGTGGAGATCTATTCGATGTAATCTTCTTTTTGCGGTGTGTTTGTTGAGATCGATGAATTGTGGGTTTATGATCAAGTCTATCTATGAATAATATTTGAATCTTCTCTGAATTCTTTTATGTATGATTGGTTATCTTTGCAAGTCTCTTTGAATTATCAGTTTGGTTTGGCCTACTAGATTGGTTGTTCTTGCCATGGGTAAAGTGCTTAGCTTTGGGTTCAATCTTGCGGTGTCCTTTCCTAGTGACAGAAGGGGCAGCAAGGCACGTATTGTATTGTTGCCATCGAGGATAACAAGATGGTTTTTTTTATCATATTGCATGAAACTATCCCTCTACATCATGTCATATTGCTTAAGGTATTACTCTGTTTTTAACTTAATACTCTAGATGCATGCTGGATAGCGGTCGATGAGTGGAGTAATAGTAGTAGATGCAGAATTGTTTTGGTCTACTTGTCTCGGATGTGATGCCTATATACATGATCATACCTAGATATTCTCATAACTATGCTCAATTCTGTCAATTTCTCAACAGTAATTTGTTCAGCCACCGTAGAAGACTTATGCTCTTGAGAGAACCCACTAGTGAAACCTATGGCCCTCGGGTCTATTTCTCATCATATCAATCTCCATCACTTTACTATTGCTTTGTTTTTACTTTGCTTTTACTTTATTTACTTTACATCTCTATACCAAAAATACCAAAAAATATTATTTATTATCTCTATTAGGTCTCACTTTCGTAAGTGACCATGAAGGGATTGACAACCCCTAAGTGCGTTGGTTGCGTTGAGATATTGTTTTTGTGTAGGTACGAGGGACTCGAGCATAGCCCCCTACTGGATTGATAGCTTGGTTCTCAAAAACTGAGGGAAATACTTACGCTACTTTGCTACATCATCCCTTCCTCTTCGGGGAAATCCAACGCAGTGCTTAAGAGGTAGCAAGACACAAAATCTCAAGCTTGGGGATGCCCAAGGCATCCCAAGACAATATTTCAAGAAATATCAAGCATCTAAGCTTGGGGATGCCCCGGTAGGCATCCCACCTTTCTTCTTCAACAATTATCGGTTAGTATCGGTTGAGCCTAAGTTTTTGCTTCTTCACATGATGTGTGATATTCTTAGAATGTCATTTTATTTTGTTTTTGCTTGATGTTCTAATAAAATGCTTATTTCTGAAAGTTTTTAAATAAAATAGTGTCCTAAAATAGTTGCGAGGGAGGCTAAGTAAGCGACATTCACATCCCATCAATGAAGCTCTTTTCTATGGAATTGCTCCAGTGCTTCTCTTATATCTTTTTGAGCACGTTGTGCTTTAGTATTTTTTGAATAAATTATCTCTTGCTTCACTTAAATTAATTTGAGAGAAAGAAATATTATGCTCATGATCTTCACTTTTATCTTTTTGGAGTAGCTTGTCATTTACTCTTGTGCTTCACTTATATCCTATGAGTAAATTGTTTAATAAATTGAATGTCATGAAGTTGAAATCATATCATGCCTAGTGGTAGCTTCACATTGGGTTTAGAAAGTGAAATATTTTGAGGCTTGACAATCACAATATTGGTCACACAAGCAATTCACGAATAATTAGTATAAGGAAGAGAACTTTCACATGCAAATACACTATCATGTAAATCTTTTGTGATTGTGAGCCCCCATCAAAATATTATATGCTAAAATTGTTGACGTTGGACAAGGAATACAACGTAATAGTTTATGTTTGTTCATATTCACATAGAAGTTATATTATCATAGATCCTTCAACATGTGGTGCTTGCCCCCCATCTTTGCTAGCCAAAATTCCGCACCAAGTAGAGATACTACTTGTGCATCCAAAAACCCTTAAACCCAAATCTTATTTTCAAGAGTCCACCATACCTACATAAGGATTGAATAAGATCCTTCAAGTAAGTTGTCATCAGTGAAATAAGGCAATAAAAAGTGCTTCTAAAAGTGTTAGATCATTTAGTGTAAGAGAAAATTGAGTGTTGTACGAACTTGTGATGGCAAAGAATAAAAGCGACAGACTGCATAATAAAGGTTGCTATCATAAGGGGCAATATAATGTGATGTTCTTTTGCACTAAGGCATTGAGCATACAAACAAATAAGCGCATGGCAACCTCTTCTTCCCTCTGCGAAGGGCCTATCTTTTACTTTTTAGTATTTACTTTTATGCAAAGAGTCAAAGTTTTTCTCTCTATTCCTTTTTATTTTTCTCTTTTGGAAAGCATCATGTGGTGAGGAAAGATCTAGGCACATATATCCAGTTGGATATGGGTAGCATGAGTTATTATTGTTGTCATCACCCTTGAGGTGAATATGTTGGGAGGCAAAATTGTAAGCCCCTATCTTTATATGTGTCCGGTTGAAATGTTTTGCTCATGTGTATGAGGTGAGTGTTAGCAATCATAGAAGACTATATGATGGTTGAGTATGTGGATCTCTTACTTAAACTCTAAGGAATAAATTGCAATTGCAATTGCTTGGTGACTGAGAACATAGGTTGTTGAGTTTCAAGAGAATTCATTGTTTGACCCTTAACATGTGAATTGGTTACTACTTTAAACATGAGAAATTTGTGAGAAAGAATTGATGTTATGATGGTAGGAAAAGTGATTGAAATTTTCATTGATCAAACTTCTGCACTTTGCTAGCATTCACACTTCATAAAATATTTCTTTTATCATTTACCTACTCGAGGGCGAGCAGGAATTAAGCTTGGGGATGCTGACACGTCTCCAACGTATCTATAATTTATGAAGTATTCATGCCATTATATTATCATTCTTGGATGTTTTACAATCATTTTATAGCAACTTTATATCATTTTTTGGGACTAACCTATTGACCCAGTGCCCAGTCTGCTGGAACCCAAAATCCGACATTTTTAATGCGTAATTATGTACACGTGGAATGGATTTTGCCGTTTGGCTGGTACTGGGGTGGGGGCCACATTGCTATGCGAGCTCGGAACGTGCCAGGCAGTCTATGATTACTCCGGGCGCGCTTGAAGGTGTCCGGGTCTTGAATCGCCGAACTGGAGAATTGCCTTAAGAGTCTGCTTTGCGCTTCTGCTGCGAGGGCCGCAGTGTGCTCTTCCGTACGGAGAGAGCGCTCTATGTTTCCATTA
>NC_057812.1:262256693-262258814 GCF_018294505.1 Triticum aestivum | reverse complement strand
CTTGAGATATGCATAGTGCGGTACTGCGTTGAATCTCGCGAATGTGGTTCGCCCGAGCAGTGCATGATAGCCACTACAGAACGGGACTATATCGAAGATTAACTCCTCGCTTCAGAAGTTATCCAGGGATCCGAAGACCACTTCCAGTGTGACTAAGCCTGTGCAATGGGCCTCTACACCTGGTATGACGCCTTTGAAGGTCGTTTTTGTAGGTTTGATCCTTGAGGGGTCTATACCCATTTTGTGCACTGTGTCCTGATAAAGCAGGTTCAGGCTGCTGCCACCGTCCATAAGGACTCAAGTGAGGTGAAATCCGTCGATGATTGGGTCCAGGACTAGTGCGGCGAATCCGCCATGAAGGATACTAGTGGGGTGGTCCCTGCGATCGAAGGTGATCGGACAGGAGGACCATGGGTTGAACTTTGGGGCGACTGGCTCCAACGCATATACGTCCCTTAACGCACGCTTCCGCTCCTTTTTGGGGATGTGGGTTGCGTATATCATGTTCACCGTCCGCACTTGTGGGGGGGACCTCTTCTGTCCTCCGGTGTTCGGCGGCCGGGGGTCCTCCTCGTCATCGCTATGCAACCCCTTATCTTTGTTTTCGGCATTTAACTTGCCGGCCTGCTTGAACACCCAACAATCCCTGTTGGTGTGGTTGGCTGGCTTGTCGGGGGTGCCGTGTATTTGACACGAGCGATCGAGTATACGGTCCAAACTGGATGGGCCCGGAGTGCTTCTTTTGAATGCCTTTTTCCGCTGACTGGGTTTAGAGCCTTTGAATCCGGCATTGACTGCTGTATCCTCGGTATTGTCGTTGTTGATGCGGCGCTTGTGTTTGTTGCGACATGACCTGCCATTGCCATCCTTGGTATCTGAAGTACCATGGTTCTTTGATATATTATTGCTGTGAGCTAGCCGGCTGTCTTCTCCCACGCAAAAGCGGGTCATGAGTGTCGTGAGGGCTGCCATAGATTTCGGCTTTTCCTGGCCAAGGTGCCGGGCGAGCCACTCGTCGCGGATGTTGTGCTTAAAAGCTGCTAGGGCCTCTGCATCCGGACAATTGACGATTTGATTTTTCTTTGTCAGGAACCATGTCCAGAATTGCCTGGCCGATTCCTCTGGCTGCTGAATTATGTGGCTCAAGTCATCGGCATCTGATGGTCGCACATAAGTGCCCTGGAAGTTGTTGAGGAATGCGGCTTCCAGATCTTCCCAACAGCCAATGGATTCTGCTGGCAGGCTATTGAGCCAATGCCGAGCTGGTCCTTTGAGTTTAAGTGGGAGGTATTTGATGGCGTGTAGATCGTCACCGCGGGCCATGTGGATGTGCAGGAGGAAGTCCTCGATCCATACCGCATGATCTATTGTGCCGTCGTATGATTCTATATTTACGAGTTTGAAACCCTCTGGGATTTGATGATCCATTACTTCATCTGTGAAGCATAGTGGGTGTGCGGCGCCTCTGTACTGGGCTATGTCACGATGCAGCTCAAATGAGTCTTGTCCGCTGTGTTCGGCCCGGCCGGATTTACTTTTACTGGATCCGGCGTGACGGTTATCGTCCTGCGTGGTGGCGCGCCCTCGTGATCTATAGATCGATCTTGCGTGTTTTGCTTTGTCCTCCAATACGTCTCGCATGTCTAGCATGTTTCCCCGTGCCTTGACATTTTTATTTGAGTGGCGTCGGGGTGCGGGCTGAGATTTTTGGATGAAATGCCTCTCTGTCGCGTCCACGAGGTGGCCGATAAGCCGCGTCATACGCTGGGGATGTAGGTTTTAATGCTTCCTCCTCCAGTCGGGGTAGCAACCTGCGCTTCGGGTAACTCTTGGAGGCGCGTTCGAGTTCATATTCCTCGGCCGCAAGGACTTCAATCCATCTGTCGGCTAGCAAATCTTGATTAGCTTTGTCGGATTTCGGGTTCCGGCAGACCCTTGAGGTTCGAACACTGGGGTGCGCATGGAGATCTCTCCCCTACTGATCTACGTCCAATCTCCTCGTGTGATTTGAGCTGAGAACAACGAACAACACAAAGGGACACAAGATTTATACTGGTTCGGGCCACCGTTGTGGTGTAATACCCTACTCCAGTGTGTGGTGTGGTGGATTGCCTCAGGGGG
>NC_057812.1:262187052-262256374 GCF_018294505.1 Triticum aestivum | reverse complement strand
AGCCTCGCGGGAGGTGTTCTTGAGTTGGTGCGATGAACTGCTAGGGTGAGTTCTGTCGGATTTCGGGTTCCGGCAGACCCTTGAGGTTCGAACACTGGGGTGCGCACGGAGATTTCGCCTTCTACCTACCTGCACCCCTCCGCCTCGCTAAGACCTAAGCTATGGAAAGAACAGCACAAGAGACACAGGGTTTATACTGGTTCGGGCCACCATTGTGGTGTAATACCCTACTCCGGTGTGTGGTGTGGTGGATTGCCTCTTGGGCTGATGATGATGAGCAATACAAGGAAGAACAGCCTCGCGAGGGTCTGTTCTTGGCTGGGGGGATGAACTGCTAGGAGGAGTTTAGTCGCCCTTCTCTCTCTCTGTGTGTGTGATGCTACTCGATCCGATCCTAGCTAGTTTCTCTCTTGGCTTCTAGATTCTCCCTTCTTGATTGCCCCTCTACCCTGGGGGTGGCTAGTCCTATTTATAGGCAAAGGCCCTGGGCCTCTTCCCAAATATTGAGCGGGAAGGGCGCCAATAATTGGCCATTTTGAAGGGGAACATCTGGTACACTTATCCTGACTAAAGTTGGTCCTCGCCTGCCAAAGGCTCTGGTGGTGACGCTGGCTTGGGCTCCACAATGACTTCCTCCCTGCCGTTGGACTGGTCTTGGTCCTGTTACACCGAAACGGGTGCCTTTACTTGATGCTCTCGCCTGTGATTGCTCCCTTTGCACCAAAGAGGAAAGGAGGACACTGCGCAGGCTGGCGCCCGCCTGGCGCCCTTGGTCGTCATGGCTTGCGTCACGGTCAACTCGTGAGGTACCCCGCCTTGATCTCTCCGCCTCCTCGCGAGCCGGCCTGATGAGGCTATGCCTGAGGAAGCTCCGTGTCGTCCGCCCCGCGAGGCTTGGCCCCTCGTGATGGTCTTGGGTCTGTGTTGATGAAGATGGGACGCGCTGGGCCCACTTTTGAGCCACGCCCCAGGCCGCAGACAGGCAAGTCTGGGGACCCCCGTTCCCAGAACGCCGACAGTAGCCCCCGGGCCCAAGGCGCGCCCGGACTTGGCCGTGCAGGGAGGCGAAAGGGCAAGAGCGAAGCGCCGTGGGCCCTAACAGCCTGCGGCCTTGGGCGCCGCATGGCGGTTGACTGGACGTGGGCGCCTCAGCAACCGCGCGAGTTGATAAGGGAGCGGCATCTGCCTAGGCTTTGCTTTTTTTTGCTTTCTCCGGTTCCTGCTCAGATCCCCTTTCTTGCGCCTCTCCTTCATTCCTCCAAATTTTCCAGATCTACTCCGACCACGTGACCTAGGAAGCCATAGCGCCTCATCAGTCCCCGGCCGGAGCTTGGTACTCGTCTGCCCTGGACTCGCCGAACGTGTTGTAGGCGAGCCTCGCCCGGTTGCGCCGGATGGCGGCGGCGCTGGGCATCGACGGGGCGAAGGTGTTCAAGGCCGGCTCCGCCACCCCTGAGGGCCAAGGGAGCACCTTCTATCCGTTCTTTGTAAGCGCCATTGCTGCTGGCCTGGTGCCTCCCTTCTCCGAGTTCTTCTTCTCTGTCCTCCGCCATTATAAGCTACAGGCTCTGCATCTCCACCCCAACTCCGTCCTTCTCCTGGCAATCTTCGCCTATTACTGCGAGGCTCACGTAGGGGTGCAGCCCTCAGTGGCCTTGCTGCGCCACTACTTCTACCTCCGGACCTCTCGCGGTCCTGCTTCCACATGCACGAGCTTCATCGCGTACGGTGGCGCCATTGCCATTTCGAACCCCGGGAAAAGGATTGAGGGCTTCAGGAGCAAGTGGGTCTTGGCAGATGCTGGGAGCATCCACCCTCGGCTGATCTTGCCCACAGAGCAACGCACGAGCTCCAGCGATTCGGGTCGAGCGGAGCTCGCGGAACCCCGCGCGAAACTGGTGTTGGAGAAGATGGACGCGGATCTGAGGCCGGCCAACATGGTGGTGGCGAAGCTGACTGGCGCATCGCTGCTGAGGGAATTCCTGGTGCACCAGCTGGCTCCGCTTCGGCAGTACTCACTTCCGATGTGGAGGCCCCATCCGAGCCCCGCGGCCTTGGCCGACGAAGATCTGGCTGCGGTCCTCCGATCTCTGGTCGGGGGCGATGTGGCGAGGTTGGAGGGCGCTCCTACGCCCTTGTTCCTCCGCGTTGACTGGGAGCAGGTAGTGGAGTCCATGCATGTCTTCAATGGGGACTGGCCCGTGCCCTTGGAAACTCCCGGGGAATCGGTGGACGTGTCCTCCGACGACTCCAGCGAAGAGGAGGAAGGAGGGGAGCGGGAAAAAGGGCCTGACTCCGAGGCGACTAACGGAAAGTCGAGGGCTCCCCTCCCCCGGCGCAGGTCCCACGCTCTCCGCCTCTCTCCGAGCGATGACGACGAGGATGATGACGAGCAAGGCGGCGGGAGCTTGCCCCCGATCCCGAAGAAGGACAAGACCGGGCTGATCTCCCACGGGTCTGCCCGGCCCCGAGGCGGACCACAGACGCGCCTTCCGCTCCCGAGCTTCCCAAGGTTGACCCTTCCAGCCGGCTTTCAGGCTTCAAATTTGGCCGGAGGCTGCCTGAGCTCACTCGCGACGACCCATAAGTGCTTGATTCTTGTCTTTATTTCTTGTACTGCTGCTAAGGCTCGACATCCACATCTCTTGGACAGGCTGGCGCCCGCAGCAAAGAAGCAAAAGGGAGCTCCTGAGGTTCCATCCGTGGCAGCGCCTCTGCCTGCGAAGGAAGGTGACCACGACGCACGGGCTTCTCCTGCCCGGTCGTCCTCGCGAGGCCTGGCTGAGCCGGCTGGGGCGAGCTCAGCTCCCATGGACCAAGTGACTCCCGAGGTGCCTTTGCCTGCTGCCGCCACTATAGCCATTGGGGCGCAGCAGGCTCCGCCTCAGGATGCTGTGGTCGCGCTGCCACCTTCTCCTCCTACTCCACCGACTTCTGTCTCTTCGACTCCTCATGCCGTTCTGGATCATGCTGCTGCTGAGCTGGACCGACTGCGGCAGGATCTTCTTGGCGCCGAACCTCGCTTGGTGGCCGGGCGCTTGGAGCTGGCTTCAGGATGGATTCGCTCCGACGCTTCGATTCGGGCGACGCTGGTACAGGCCTCGACGGCTTGCGATGAGGAGAGGCAGGCCGTCCTTGAGGCGAAGGCTACTCGTGACGCAGCCCTGGGGGAGGTGGTCGACGTCCGTGGTCGCTGCAAGGCGCTGGAGGACGAGCTGCAAGGCCTGCGGGACTAGCTCGCGAAAGAGGCCCACCTTTGCCAAGAGCAGGAAGAAGGCATGAAGGCTCGCGAGGCAACCGTCAAGGAGAGGGAGGTCAAGCTCAGGAGGCGCCGTGACCGCCTAGGCGCGCTGGAGCAGGAGTTGGGGGCGAGGAAGGTCGAGCTGGACGACAGGGCCCAGGTTCTTGCCGAGGACCGCGTGGCCTTCGCGGAGATGGAGGCGAAGGCTCGCTCCTCACTGAGGACGCTTTACGACAGCGGCCTGGAGAGCCCGCTGGCTGGCGCCGAGGACGGCCCTGCCAAGCTGCTTCCCTTCCTGGTTCGCGCTCTTGAAGATGTCGCCCTTGGCCTTGGCCCCATGGCCGAGGCCGAGGCGCGTGTCCTGCCTTCTGCAGCGCTGACGCGGGTCCTCACCCACATCTACCCTCGCGATCCTGGCGTCGACCTCGACAGCCTGCTGGAGCCAGTAAGCAGCGAGCGTGCCGCTGCCGCTGCCGAGGCCGTGAAGGGTCACGCGGAGGCTCTGCTGGGGAAGTTCCGGGCCTTCAGCACCAAGCCGAAGCAAGGCGCTGCCGACCCCACTGCTCCATGAGGCGAACCCACTCCGCGCTGCTCCACCGCCGACAAGTGACTCTGTTGTGGCTCCTGTCCTGCCTTTAATTCCTGCACATGTATCATGCCTTGGGGAGGCGTTTAAACTTGCGTTTGGCATTGAGATAACAGTGTGGACTGTAATATTTGCTTTTGAATTCCTTGAAATTTATGGTTTTCCTTCCTACTTGCTTATGTTCTACGCCGGCAGAGCCCGGCCCCGCACATACCTCAGCTGCCGTTAACCCCGATCGGAAACCAGGATGGGACCAAGGAGTGAGGGGCTACGTGACAAGTTAGGCTCCTGAGTCGCGATGCTCAGGAGTCCCCCTTGGCGCACGAACATCAAGTAGGGAGGTGTGATGTGGGTGGATCTACCGTTCTACGTCTGCAGAGCCCGGCCGTGCGCATACCTCAACCGTCGTTAGCCTTTCGGAACTAAGGAGTGAGGGGCTACGTGACTAGTTAGGCTCCTGAGTCGCGATGCTCAGGAGTCCCCCTTGACGCTCAAACGGCCTTCGTACCTTGGCTCCGTTCGGGGAGAGACGCGCGACGAACTAGGCCCGGGGGGGCCTGGCTGGGTGGCATGCATCTGGGCGTGACCCAGGCGCAGCCCCCGTGCCCAGCCCCCTCGCGCGGCACTCCCGAGGGGAGGCGTTACGATGAGGCTAGACACTAAGCTCTGGGCTCCCTGAGGTTGATGCGGCCCGGGGGCCGCCCTCAGTTGTTTATCACCAGCGCGGAGCATAGCGCTTCCGTATGTGTACGGGCATAGCCGCTCCTCGGCAGTGTCGTCAGCCAGCATGGAGCATGGTGCTTCCACTGGTACGTGGGAGGGGGCTCCCCTCCGGGAGGAGCCCCCGGGGCGTGTACAGCCCCGCCCTGACACGTGGCTGGCATGGTAGGGCCTGGCGAGGTGTATCTGGGCACCCGTGAGCCAGCACGGGACTAACGGGGCCCTACCTCTAGGCGGGTTGCGCCTGGCACTGGGCCTTATCTTGTGATGTGTCCCTGCAAATTTGGTTAGATGCCGGCACTCTACATCCTCGGGTCCCGGCCCTCGAGCTGGTCTCAGCCGTTGCTGGTATGCCAGGCCGCGATGCCGTGGACAAGGCCAGAGGGTGAGGGCTGGAGAGCCAGTAAGAGCCCTGAGTCGCGATGCTCAGGTACCCCCCCCCCCTTTAACGTGCAAGTGGTTGGCATGGAGAAGAAGAGGTGTCGTGGACATGCATCAAATAATCAAGCATGGTGGGTCGAACGCATAGCCGGAAATAAATGCAAAAGGGATACATGCCGCTGGGTCTGGCACGAGGGACTTGGGGGATGATGCAGCCCGAGGGGCGCCCCCAACAAGGTAAGCTAACAACATGAAATAAAAGGGATACATGCTGCAGGGACGGACCCACGCGGCCTGGGAATAATGCAGCCCTGGGGGCGCTCCCAGCTGGAAATGAAACTTGAAAGATGTCACCTGATGATGCTGAGGACGAATGAGTGTTGGAGTAGCAGACTCGGTGGGCTGCGGAAGCCGATCCTCACGAGCCCCCAGGCCCAGGGGCCTCGGGAGGCTCCAGAGGCGCTGGTGGCTCCTCGCGGACCATCTCCATCTCCGCCAGGGCTGCGGAACGCCTGGCCTCTTGAGCCTCCATGATGCCCCTCATGAGGCGCTGGTACGTGGCAGCTGCGTTCGGCAAGCTGTAAGGCATGCGAACGTAGCTGTGGGGTGGACCTTCGCAGCGCCCCACTCGCGAGGGCTAGAGGCGCTCCAGAGAGGCGACTCGATTGATGTCAGGACCCCGACTCAATGCCACATCGATCTAGCATGTAACACCTCATATCACTTTGCGGCCTCACGCACGGTATTCCCACGGGTGTCGCCTTACCTTTGCCCGGGACCGTTTGCGCCTTTTGGCACACGTATATGACAGTGTCGCTAGTATCCATATGATAAGGAGCCCGGGCTGACATGGCTAGTCGTAAACCCAAAGTGGCACAGACTTACAGGGACAGGCATCCATGACCCAGCGTCGAACGTGTCGGTCATCAGCGAGTGAATCCAGGCTGTAGCACTGAGCTAGCAGGACTCCGGTGAACCGGGCTGTAGCGGGCTAACAGGACTCTGGTATTCATCGCGTGACATTTCCCCGAAGGGACAGACACAGGAACGAAGAAGGACACATGCCGGCCAGCCTAAGTGTTCCGGAGCAGTAGCAAGCTACCATGGCTCAGTGAAACACTAGGAGACATTTCCCCGTAAGAGAGGCTACTAAAGATAAACAACTAGATGGTCAGATCCCACACATACCAAGCATTTCAATAACATACACACAATATGCTCGATATGTGCAAATACAACATGGCATCACAACATGACTCTACGACTCAAGTAATTTATCAATAGGCTCCGAGGAGCGAGATATTACAAACATGGGTCTCATGACCCAACACTCAGAGCATACAAGTCAAAGCACAAGCGGAAGCTATCATGTCTGGGTACAGACATCTATAAATGAAAAAGGCTGAGAAGCCTGACTATCTACCAGATCCTGCCGAGGGCACAAGATCGTAGCTGAGGTAACAAGCTAAACGTCGAAGTCCACGCGGAACTACTAGCGAGACCGAAGTCTCTCTGCAAAAACATAAATAGGCAAACGTGAGTACAAATGTACCCAGCAAGACTTACATCAGAACTATCTACATATGCATCATTATCAACAAAGGGATGGTGGGGTTTGACTCGGTGGCTATCCTAAACTACGACTGCAATGTAACTCTTTTGAGGTGGCGCACACGAGTCCACATATTCACCATATCAATACACCACTATGGATCCGCTCTCGTTCCCCTACGAGAACGCCATCCATAGCACTCACGCTTATCTTGCATATTTTAGAGTATCCACTTTCACTTGTCTATGAACTGATATAAGCAACCCAGAAGTCCTTTTCCGCGGACACGGCTATTCGAATAGATGATATTAACCCTGCAGGGGTGTACTTATTCATACATGTTTCCACCACTTAGCGTCTGCACACGACATGTGCTCGGCAGACTTCAAGCGAAAGCCGACGTGGGTGTAGACCACGACCTACCTAAACACTCAAGTCTCTAGTCTAGGTTTATCGCCTATTCGGGTTCCATCCATGAGGAGATCCGGCCGGAGTTTCGCTCACAGCCCCAAACGATGTGAACAGGGTTCCCGAGATACCAAACGGGCATCCGGTACACCGTGCCACGTACCTACCGCATCACAGCCCACCCCTACGGTTAGCGCTGTCCACGGCCTCCAGTAAGCTACAAACACCAGAAACTACTTGCAACTCCTGGACAGAGGACTAGGGTGAATAAGAAGTCGAGCGGGGTCATATTTCAGGGCCCAATGTATGGTAGTAGCTGAATCATGGATCACAAACACAGAACTCAGTTCCTAAGGACGGCTTCAATGAGACAACCCACCATGTACTCCTACATGGCCTCTCACCGACACCTTTTACCAAATCGTGTTCACACACTTAGCTCACACACAGTAGGACATGTTCACACACCTCTGATTCATCCTCGATGAATCAGACCTGACTCAACTCTAAGCAGTAGCAGGCATGACAAACAAGCATGAATGAGTAGGCACATCAGGGCTCAAACAACTCCTACTCATGCTAGTGGGTTTCATCTATTTACTGTGGCAATGACAGGTCATGCAAAGGATAAAGGGGTTCAACTACCGCATCATGTAACAGTTGAATCGGTGTTGTCCTAATGCAGTAAAAGAGAGCAGGAGCGAGAGAGTGGGATTGTATCGGAATGAACAAGGGGGTTTTGCTTGCCTGGCACTTCTGAAGATAACATTGAGTCTTCATCAGTGTCAACGATCACATCATCGGTATCGCGTCTATCGAGAGGGGACAAATACCGGCAACACAGAAAGGAACACAATCAATGCAATGCACAATATGATGCATGCTCATGACATGGCAATATGAATGTGTTTTGAGCTAATGCAACTAGCAACAGATTAAATGAAGTTGGTTTGAATACAAGATTCAAATTTAAACTCCATATGTGATTATTCAAATGCCATTTAATTGATTTGTGCTAAACAGCAGCTATAAGTTGTTCTAACATGCATGAAAATGGTACAGATGGATTCCTTGAATTTTTCTGATAATTTTTCATATATAATTTATTTAATTTGGAGTTACGGTTAAATTTCTATGATTTTTAGAAGTTTAGGACATTTTCTGAAAATAATAAATCATTTAAGAATTATTTAAATGCCAGAAAACATTTACTGCGTCACCGTGACGTCAGCAGGTCAACAGACGCTGCTGCTGGTCAACCTGACGTGTGGGGGCCACACGTCAGTGACGCAGGGTTGTTTCACTCACTGACAGGTGGGACCGGTCAACGGCCACATCAGCTAGGTCAACTCCGAAGCGTGGGGCCACTGTGGTTAACTTAAACTAAACAGGGGTTAACCGTGGTTAGTTAAGGGCGTGGGGCCCATATGTCAGTGAGAGATAGGGCTGTTAGCAGGGTCATTAGTGACTAAGTAAGTGCGCCACGTCGGCGTCACCGGAGTTCAGCCGGCGGCGACCAAACCCGGGGCGGCAACACGCCGGAGTTGCTCGGGTTTCGCGTACAGACAGCGGTTTGAGCCGCGGTTGATCTCTACGGGTAGCTGGTGTTGCAGCGCGTCGGCTGGTGGCAGTAGCCGGGCCGGGGGTGGCCGGAGTGGACGGCGGCGAGCTCGGTTGCGGCCGCCGGAGCTCGGGTGAGACACGGGCGACCACTAGGGGGCACGAGAGGGCGAGCTGCGGCAGGCAACGGGCTCGTGGAGACGTTCTGAGCACGATGGTGCACTCAGGTGGGAGCTCCAGTGGCTCTGGCCACGACGGCGACGAGGCACGACAGCGGCGAGCTTCGGCCGTGGTGGAAGATGGAGCTAGGGGACGAAATCAAGTGCGCGGAGTGAGGGGAAGAGAAGAGGAGCTCACGGGGAGTCGGGCGAGACGCTAAGTGGGCTCGGGGACGTCTTGTCGGCGACGAATTGAACGGCGGCGATTGCCGGCCGTGGCGATGAAGACAACGATGCTCCGGTCGACTGGGGCCTCCTCTGGTCGCGTGCGTCAGTGTGCAGCTCCATGGGGTCGGGACGGAGCTCCTGAGCTCATCGGAAGGGCGAGGGGTGGCCGGTGGCTATGGATGCGACGGCGGCGCCCTCCGGTGGCTCTCGGTGGTGCTCCAAATCGAGAGAGGGAGAGAGCCAGAGCGAGCAGAGAGAGGGATAGCGGTCGGGGACGCCTCCGTGGCGTCGTTAGAGGGCTCGGGGAGGAAGAATGAGGTGGCCAGGGGAAGCAGGAGGTGGCGCGCGCGGCGGCGTCGCGGTGTCTGTCCTCCTGGCAGGGAGGAAGACGACAGGGGGAGGGGTGGAGATGGGCTGGGCTGGCCAGGTGGGGGAGCTGGGCCGGCTCTGGTGGGCTGCACGGGTGAGGCCAGGTAACTTCCTTCTCTATCTCTCTTTTTCTAATTATCTCAGTTTTCTATTATTCTGTAAATTTAGGGCTTTATTAAAAATACTCAGACACTTTCAAAAATCATGAAACTAATCATGGCTACTGTTTAGAATATATCCAACAGTAAACATTTTAGTTTATGATTATTTGAGCATTTGAAATATTTAATAGCATTTAAATGCCCAAATGAAAATACTATATGATTTAATTCAGTGACCAAATATGTCCTGCAAAAATATAAACCATTTTTGGTAGATGCTTCCACCTCAAACCAGAAATGTTGAACATTTTTAGAGGACATTTTGAGTTCAATGAAAAAGGTGTTATTTTGACCCTAGTTGAATTCATTTGGTGCTAGGGCTTAGTCAATCCCCATCTCAGGTTTAAATGAAATTTAAACATGATGTAACACTCTAATGCATGCACTAGGCATTGTCAGAACTAGGGATGTGACAACTCACCCCCACTAAACAAGAATCTCGTCTCGAGATTCAAGCGTAGGGTAAGGTGAAAGGTAAACGCAACTAGTATAATCTTCACGATCCAGGGTGCACTTCAGTTGAACGTTGATTCATTCACCATCATCGTCTCGACGTCTTGTTCTGAGAACTCCAGCCAACAGGACAACGAGAGGAGAAGGAGACTCTAGAAGGATCGATCTTCTAGAAGACTGAACACCTCAGGATTAACTCACGGAATGAGACATAGAACCATCTCTCGGGTTGAGACACGAGATACTCTTCAAGAGGGGTGGAAAGAAACGGATGACGAAGGTTCACTAGGTAGACAACAATTCCAGACTTAAGAATGTGGTAAACGATTGTCACGTAGCGAGGAGTTGAGTTGCCATGATACCATAACGATACACCTTAGGGAAGGTGACTCGTAGAGATATTCCCTTAAGTGGCAAAAAGAATTACTTTTGATTCAGAGATCATTGAAACTCTTTAAACCAGCCTAAGACAATTCTTGAGCGATCGTTTGGAGGGGGTCGGTAGAATGGCATACTCGGACTTCGATGATGTGGATTACCTTGTTGAAGACAACGCAATGGATAAATTTGCTTACCACCGGAAATGGAAGAGACCCGTGGTAGAATGGCACATTGGCGGTGCAAGCTGGGAACAAAATGCAAATGCTGGGAATGATTCTGGTAACTGGGGAAGAACCCAACAATAGAGAGTGAATCCACTGTTGAGAAGTTATAGCATAACCGAGGAAGTTGAGAGCAAACCTAGCTAGTGTCGATGGTAACACCTAACGCTTGTGCGTGCTCTCAAGAACTTGAGCATTTCCATAATCATCAAGGTTTTACCAATATCCGTGTCAAGGATTCTGGCAACACAACTTACTACCATGATGAATACCGGTGGAAGATGCCGATGCAAAGGAAGATAACACCTTCTTAGATTTCACCTTGGCGAGGCCAAGGAAACAAAATCTGGATGATCGACCGAGAGACATTTAGCACTCCGCTTCTAATGTTCTTCTTGATGTGCTAGTGTAACCCATTCATAGATATGGTTTGATATCTAGAACATCGAGTAAAGGTCGGACTTCGGGAGCACAAGAATCCATAAGGAACAACTAGGGAGGTAAATCCTACGAAATCCTTATGGGGAGGTGGCCAACTTACTCAATCAAGATATTATAATAATAGGTCTACCGGATGGGTGTGTTGGCCACGACATCCACCTTACCGGTTATCGAGAGACCAATATTATAGTTCTTGGGGAAATGTTCCAACCATCATATCTGCCTGAGATTCAGACCTGGTTGGTGTCAGAATATTCCAGGCTCATCGAGTCTAGGAAGAAAAATGAAAGTTTGCAACACAAATCAACGAGATGACGTTGCGAGATTCTCGGGAAATGAACTACGATAGTAAGCTCCAAAACATGAGCTGGTTCTGCTACAAACATGTGAACACGTTGTCCCAGACAAGCATGACCACAAAGTAGTCTTATAATAAAACACTACCGAGTTCAGGAGGGGGAACCATCAGCGAGGATATCGAAGTTTTGTACAAATCCGTCTGGTACCTTCGGGACTAGCACTTAGAACTTATTAATCTTGAACAAATCAATCAGTGGCTTGGTGTGCTAGGGACCCATATAGAATGGAGGTTGCAAGTCTCCGAACCACAGAATACTTCGCACGTATGCATGACTGATTTGGGATGATTCCAAAGGAAACAACATTGACTTTCTCGAATCCACGGCGGCAACTTGCATCAAATGCACATGGACTGGAGGAAGTCACTTCTTACATCCGAACATATGCTTCATGAACTAGCATGAAGAAATGCTTTCAAAAGTTTCCAACACTAGCTTAATGTTCAACAAATCATGGAGGGAATAAGGATGTTGTCAATGGGCTCAACAACAATTCATCCGGGTTTCCTTTTAAAAGGAATTCCATAGTTAAGTGAACACGGTGATAGCATTGGTCAGACCAAAAGATATAATGGTGTATACTCGAGGGATCAACCACGAGTAAGACAACATTACGAATATCGTTGGTTCTGGTCTGATTGGATGATAGCCCATACTCCAATCCAAGGTTGGATAAAATGATAGGTCCATTAACTGATCACGAGGTTCAGTCGATGAAAATATCAATTTTCTTCAACACACGCACATACACCGAAAGATATCCCTTAACATGAACTAAGTCAGACAGGCTTTTATCTTCCAACTCCCCAAGTTGTTGTTTGGCTTAACCAACTAGCTCAGGGGTATCTAACACCGATTCTTGGAGAGAAAGTGGTTCACAAGAAACCAACTTGATCACGAGCTCAACATAACAGTCAGGTGACAGCCTGGTGATACTTTCGGGAAGATATTCGGAAAATCACGAACCACCGATATGTTACTAAGCTCGAGAACAATCTCGCTTTTGAGAGCAAGACGATATGATCAAATGAGTGAGGACTTGACAAAATCCTAAATCATCAATCGAAGGGTGCACCGAAATAAGGACTAGGTAGCACGATCAGTCTTAGAAGGATGATTCAAAAACCAACATGCTAAGAATGAAATTATTATCCTTTAACTACCAAGCAACGAGGTTGCTGGGAGTATTGATTTCACACATCACAATTCATTTGTCGGTATTCCGGCTGCATCAACACGAGGGCCGAGGAATGACTAATGATGGTGAGAAGTATCACTACGTCAAAATTCATGAGAGTTGGTGCAGTTCTCGTGACAATTCTGACATAAAGGGGGTAATACTCCAAGGTAGAACAGAACCAAAAGCTGGATTGGCATTTGATCTGCGGAATACAACTACTTTGACCCAATCCTAGATATGGATGAGGTACTGGAGTTTGTTTCTCCAAGTCATTCAGGACAGAATGGCTTGACGGACCACAAGGGTAATAGGCATCGATAATGAATGCATGCATACCCTTGGACTATCAATTGATAGACGAAGGTCAGTAGACAACTAATGAGGGACAACTCAAAGGAACATATAATTTTCTGAGTTGTGGATGCATGGATTAGCATGTCGAACGAAGTTCAACATATTTCTTCCGGATAACCCATGCAGAAAGGTAGAACTGGCAGAGCCACAATAAATAATGGAGAACTCATCAAGAATAATCCTGCTGTGATATTTCAGTTCAATGAGGAACTTCTGCCATAGGTAGTTCATGGTATTTGGAAGAAGAAGATACCACGGACTTCAAGGGCTATCGCAAAGGTTACTAATGTCCTAAAGGCACTAGCAATTACTATCAACATGAAGTAGGTAGAGTGAATCTCGGGTTCAAAACCCAAGGAATAGAATACCTACTACTAAGTAGCATCACGGGATGCTTTCGAGAATGATGGCCAGAATCATCACACTGGGAACACAAATCATGGCTAAATTACTAGATTATCCCCTAAGCACTTAGGGTCATAATAATAATTCCAACATATATGTCGAGGCAACAGAGTACCTCAACTCACCGATTAGTGTGGTTAATCTGGCCCAAAGGAACATCAGAACGGGAGGAAGGGATTTTGCAAATGCTTCAGACTATTTAGAAACCTGGGATGACTCGGACAACATAACGGCTGTAAATGCTCAGAAGAGATTTGAGACATTCACAAAAATGGTGGCATAACCACTCAGAAGCACAATATCAAGGTTCCGAGATCAACAATTAGCATATGGAAGTAGTAGGAACTGAACTGAGACTTAAATCCAACAATCTTATAAGTCCACTGATTAGTAACACGTGATCCTGATAGAAAGAAGAGATAGCCTAGTTCTTAATCCCCGTAGAAGAGAAGATGATGACTCAGATCAGAAGGCCATGAGGTATAAGGAGTAAAAAGAGCCTTACGTTCCATCCCACAATCAATTCCCTCATATAACTAAAGAATTTCTAGACTCAACTTCGACCAGTTTGGCTTGGTAATCCTACAGGCAGTCAAGCTCTGATACCAACGCTGTCAGGACCCCGACTCAATGCCACATCGATCTAGCATGTAACACCTCATATCACTTTGCGGCCTCACGCACGGTATTCCCACGGGTGTCGCCTTACCTTTGCCCGGGACCGTTTGCGCCTTTTGGCACACGTATATGACAGTGTCGCTAGCATCCATATGATAAGGAGCCCGGGCTGACATGGCTAGTCGTAAACCCAAAGTGGCACAGACTTACAGGGACAGGCATCCATGACCCAGCGTCGAACGTGTCGGTCATCAGCGAGTGAATCCAGGCTGTAGCACTGGGCTAGCAGGACTCCGGTGAACCGGGCTGTAGCGGGCTAACAGGACTCTGGTATTCATAGCGTGACATTTCCCCGAAGGGACAGACACAGGAACGAAGAAGGACACATGCCGGCCAGCCTAAGTGTTCCGGAGTAGTAGCAAGCTACCATGGCTCAGTGAAACACTAGGAGACATTTCCCCGTAAGAGAGGCTACTAAAGATAAACAACTAGATGGTCAGATCCCACACATACCAAGCATTTCAATAACATACACACAATATGCTCGATTATGTGCAAATACAACATGGCATCACAACATGACTCTGCGACTCAAGTAATTTATCAATAGGCTCCGAGGAGCGAGATATTACAAACATGGGTCTCATGACCCAACACTCAGAGCATACAAGTCAAAGCACAAGCGGAAGCTATCATGTCTGGGTACAGACATCTATAAATGAAAAAGGCTGAGAAGCCTGACTATCTACCAGATCCTGCCGAGGGCACAAGATCGTAGCTGAGGTAACAAGCTAAACGTCGAAGTCCACGCGGAACTACTAGCGAGACCGAAGTCTCTCTGCAAAAACATAAATAGGCAAACGTGAGTACAAATGTACCCAGCAAGACTTACATCAGAACTATCTACATATGCATCATTATCAACAAAGGGATGGTGGGGTTTAACTGCAGCAAGCCAGCTTTGACTCGGTGGCTATCCTAAACTACGACTGCAATGTAACTCTTTTGAGGTGGCGCACACGAGTCCACATATTCACCATATCAATACACCACTATGGATCCGCTCTCGTTCCCCTACGAGAACGCCATCCATAGCACTCACGCTTATCTTGCGTATTTTAGAGTATCCACTTTCACTTGTCTATGAACTGATATAAGCAACCCAAAAGTCCTTTTTCGCGGACACGGCTATTCGAATAGATGATATTAACCCTGCAGGGGTGTACTTCTTCATACATGTTTCCACCACTTAGCGTCTGCACACGACATGTGCTCGGCAGACTTCAAGCGAAAGCCGACGTGGGTGTAGACCACGACCTACCTAAACACTCAAGTCTCTAGTCCAAGTTTATCGCCTATTCGGGTTCCATCCATGAGGAGATCCGGCCGGAGTTTCGCTCACAGCCCCAAACGATGTGAACAGGGTTCCCGAGATACCAAACGGGCATCCGGTACACCGTGCCACGTACCTACCGCATCACAGCCCACCCCTACGGTCAGCGCTGTCCACGGCCTCCAGTAAGCTACAAACACCAGAAACTACTTGCAACTCCTGGACAGAGGACTAGGGTGAATAAGAAGTCGAGCGGGGTCATATTTCAGGGCCCAATGTATGGTAGTAGCTGAATCATGGATCACAAACACAGAACTCAGTTCCTAAGGACGGCTTCAATGAGACAACCCACCATGTACTCCTACATGGCCTCTCACCGACACCTTTTACCAAATCGTGTTCACACACTTAGCTCACACACAGTAGGACATGTTCACACACCTCTGATTCATCCTCGATGAATCAGACCTGACTCAACTCTAAGCAGTAGCAGGCATGACAAACAAGCATGAATGAGTAGGCACATCAGGGCTCAAACAACTCCTACTCATGCTAGTGGGTTTTCATCTATTTACTGTGGCAATGACAGGTCATGCAAAGGATAAAGGGGTTCAACTACCGCAGCATGTAACAGTTGAATCGGTGTTGTCCTAATGCAGTAAAAGAGAGCAGGAGCGAGAGAGTGGGATTGTATCGGAATGAACAAGGGGGTTTTGCTTGCCTGGCACTTCTGAAGATAACATTGAGTCTTCATCAGTGTCAACGATCACATCATCGGTATCGCGTCTATCGAGAGGGGACAAATACCGGCAACACAGAAAGGAACACAATCAATGCAATGCACAATATGATGCATGCTCATGACATGGCAATATGAATGTGTTTTGAGCTAATGCAACTAGCAACAGATTAAATGAAGTTGGTTTGAATACAAGATTCAAATTTAAACTCCATATGTGATTATTCAAATGCCATTTAATTGATTTGTGCTAAACAGCAGCTATAAGTTGTTCTAACATGCATGAAAATGGTACAGATGGATTCCTTGAATTTTTCTGATAATTTTTCATATATAATTTATTTAATTTGGAGTTACGGTTAAATTTCTATGATTTTTAGAAGTTTAGGACATTTTCTGAAAATAATAAATCATTTAAGAATTATTTAAATTCCAGAAAACATTTACTGCGTCAGCAGTGCGTCACCGTGACGTCAGCAGGTCAACAGACGCTGCTGCTGGTCAACCTGACGTGTGGGGGCCACACGTCAGTGACGCAGGGCTGTTTCACTCACTGACAGGTGGGACCGGTCAACGGCCACATCAGCTAGGTCAACTCCGACGCGTGGGGCCACTGTGGTTAACTTAAACTAAACAGGGGTTAACCGTGGTTAGTTAAGGGCGTGGGGCCCATATGTCAGTGAGAGATAGGGCTGTTAGCAGGGTCATTAGTGACTAAGTAAGTGCGGCACGTCGGCGTCACCGGAGTTCAGCCGGCGGCGACCAAACCCGGGGCGGCAACACGCCGGAGTTGCTCGGGTTTCGCGTACAGACAGCGGTTTGAGCCGCGGTTGATCTCTACGGGTAGCTGGTGTTGCAGCGCGTCGGCTGGTGGCAGTAGCCGGGCCGGGGGTGGCCGGAGTGGACGGCGGCGAGCTCGGTTGCGGCCGCCGGAGCTCGGGTGAGACACGGGCGACCACTAGGGGGCACGAGAGGGCGAGCTGCGGCAGGCAACGGGCTCGTGGAGACGTTCTGAGCACGATGGTGCACTCAGGTGGGAGCTCCAGTGGCTCTGGCCACGACGGCGACGAGGCACGGCGGCGGCGAGCTTCGGCCGTGGTGGAAGATGGAGCTAGGGGACGAAATCAAGTGCGCGGAGTGAGGGGAAGAGAAGAGGAGCTCACGGGGAGTCGGGCGAGACGCTAAGTGGGCTCGGGGACGTCCTGTCGGCGACGAATTGAACGGCGGCGATTGCCGGCCGTGGCAATGAAGATGACGATGCTCCGGTCGACTGGGGCCTCCTCTGGTCGCGTGCGTCAGTGTGCAGCTCCATGGGGTTGGGACGGAGCTCCTGAGCTCATCGGAAGGGCGAGGGGTGGCCGGTGGCTATGGATGCGACGGCGGCGCCCTCCGGTGGCTCTCGGTGGTGCTCCAAATCGAGAGAGGGAGAGAGCCAGAGCGAGCAGAGAGAGGGATAGCGGTCGGGGACGCCTCCGTGGCGTCGTTAGAGGGCTCGGGGAGGAAGCAGGAGGTGGCCAGGGGAAGCAGGAGGTGGCGCGCGCGGCGGCGTCGCGGTGTCTGTCCTCCTGGCAGGGAGGAAGACGACAGGGGGAGGGGTGGAGATGGGCTGGGCTGGCCAGGTGGGGGAGCTGGGCCGGCTCTGGTGGGCTGCACGGGTGAGGCCAGGTAACTTCCTTCTCTATCTCTCTTTTTCTAATTATCTCAGTTTTCTATTATTCTGTAAATTTAGGGCTTTATTAAAAATACTCAGACACTTTCAAAAATCATGAAACTAATCATGGCTACTGTTTAGAATATATCCAACAGTAAACATTTTAGTTTATGATTATTTGAGCATTTGAAATATTTAATAGCATTTAAATGCCCAAATGAAAATACTATATGATTTAATTCAGTGACCAAATATGTCCTGCAAAAATATAAACCATTTTTGGTAGATGCTTCCACCTCAAACCAGAAATGTTGAACATTTTTAGAGGACATTTTGAGTTCAATGAAAAAGGTGTTATTTTGACCCTAGTTGAATTCATTTGGTGCTAGGGCTTAGTCAATCCCCATCTCAGGTTTAAATGAAATTTAAACATGATGTAACACTCTAATGCATGCACTAGGCATTGTCAGAACTAGGGATGTGACAATTGAGCCCTGGTATGTCGATGCAGACGTGCAGCCCACCATCCTCGCCTGGATGGGGAGCCTCAGCTGGTAGGCGGAGGCCGCCTTTCATGACTCTTGACTCATGTAGCTCTTGAATGGCCTTGCTGACGAACTCTAGAGGGTCTGGCTCTCCTTGCCTTACTCCTTCTTGAGGGAAACATGCTTCGAAACATGCCTCCATGTGGTGCCCAAGCGCCTCCCTCGTGACCTTAGCCAGGTCGGTGGCCCTCCAGGGGAGAGCCCCCGAGCCCTGCCTGAGGAGGGCGCCGGGCGCGCTTTCCTATGCAATGGAAGGAGGTTCCCCCTGGGCAGGCGCAGGCCCTGAGGGGCCTGCCTCCTGAGAGGCCGGGCCGGACGATGTCTTCTTCTTCTTGGGGGCGGTCTCGGGAAGCCTCCTGCTTTCGCGATCCGGGTCTTCCAGTGATGCGGCCTGAAAGGCTCGTTCCAGGGAACACACCGCGTCCTTCTCTTCACAGGGCACCATGATGACTCCGCCACTTCCTGGCATCTTGAGGATGTTGTAGCCATGGTGAGTTACGGCCATGAACTTGGCCAACGCTGGGTACCCAAGGATGGCGTTGTACGGCAGGAGAATGTGAGCAACGTTGAAGTCGATGAGCTCGGTGCGGTAGTTGTCGCGTGCCCCGAAGGTGACAGGGAGGCGGACCTGCCCAATCGGGACCGTGGAGCCGTCGGCGACTCCGGAGAAAGGCTTGGTTGGCTGAAGCTGGTTGTAGGGCACTTGGAGATTGTTGAATGTTTCCACGGATAGGACGTTGAGCCCTGCCCTGCCATCGATGATGGTCCTGGTGACCACCACGTTGCTGATGATTGGGGAACAAAGCATCGGGAGGACTCCGGCTGTGGCCGCACACTTGAGCTGATCTGCTGAGCTGAATGTGATGGCGCACGCTGACCACCTGAGAGGGTGTGTGGCTTCGAGCTTGGGGAGGACTGCATTCACTTCGCGTGCGAACTGCTTGAAGATGCGTTGAGAGGCTGGGGCTTGAGCCCCGCCCAGGATGCAGGCGGTCGCGCGCGGCTCCTGGAAGCCCCTAGCCCCCTCGTCCTAATGGAAGTCCTCGTTTCTCCTTGGCTGTGGCGGCAGCGGAGGGAGGCCTGCGTTGCCTTGCGGGCGATCCTCGCGAGGCTGATCCCTCCAGTCTCCCTCGCGAGGCGGGTCTTGCCAGCGATCCTCGCGAGGTCGATCGCGCCACCCTTGGCGCGGGCAGCGGTCTTCACAGCGTCCTACGTTCCTTCCTCCTCGTCGACCGTAGCCCCGGTCACCGTGGTTGGGGCGACGGCCGATCCTTCCTTATCGCACGGCTCGGAGCTCTTGACATTCGTTGGTTTTGTGGGTGTGGAGGTCGTGGTACACACAATACCGACTGCCCTCGGAAGATTCTGGCTGATCTCTGCCCCGCTTGGTGTCTGGTTCTGCCGCGAGCACGGCAGCCCCCTTGCGCTTCATATCCTTGGCCTTGGGCTTCTTCTCTTCTGGGTCCACGACAGGCAGCTCGAGGAGGGAGAGGCGCCCTTCCTCAGCCCTGGCGCACTTGGTTGCCAAGTTGAACAACTCCAAGGAAGTGCACTGGTCTTCATGCATCGCCAGCTCCTCCTTCATCTTGACATCGCGCACGCCGTCGGAGAAGGCTGAGATGATGGCCTCCTCGGTCACCTTGGGAATCTTGAGGCGTGCGTTGTTGAAGCGCTGGATGTACTTCTGCAGGGTCTCTCCGGGTTGTTGCTTGATGCGGCGCATGTCGCTCACGGCGGGTGGCCGGTCGCGAGTACCTTGGAAGTTGGCGATGAAGCGGGTGCGCATCTCGTCCCAGGAGGAGATCGTGCCTGGAGCCAGGTTCAGGAGCCAGGTGCGGGCCCCGTCCTTGTGCGCCATGGGAAACCAGTTCGCCATGACCTTCTCGTCTCCGTTGGTAGCTTTGATGCCCAGCTCATAGAGCTGGAGGAACTCCGCAGGGTCGGCCGTGCCGTCATAACGAGGAGGCAGGTCTGGCTTGAACTTGCCGGGCTACGCGACGCTGCGTAGCTCGGTGGTGAAGGCACGGCAGCCTGCTGTGGCCATGGGAGGGCTTGGGTGATGGAGAGCTTGGTCTTGCATGTCCCCATGCGCTGCAGCTGGGAGCAGCGTGGGGTCTTGACGTGCGGGAGCAGGAGCATGGTCGCGACGTGCTGGAGCAGGAGCATGGTCGCGACGTGCTGGAGTAGGGAGCGCCCGGGCAGCTTCTTGCGGGCGAGGGACTTCTTGGCAGCTCTGCTCTTGCCGCGCTAGCACCTGACGGAGCGGGTTCCGCCCAGGGGCCACGCGCCTTGGAACCATGGCGCCTTCTTGAGGAGGAGGCGGCTGGGGCGCCCCCGGAGCTTCGTCGCCCGCGCGGGGCGGGGTGCGGATCAGCGGAACAGACGGCGCAGGAGAGCCCCCTGCGGCGCGGACGAACTCGGCGACGCGTTCGAGCCATTCTTCGTAGACGTCGTCGACAGGACGGTAGCGCAGGAGCTCGTTTGCCGCGATGAGCGCAGCTCGAGCCTCCATGGGTGCACGGAGCGCGCGGGACGAAGAACCAGCTGGGATGAGCGAGGGAGTAGCGGTGCGGCCGTCTTGCCGCACGGACGGATGCTGAGACGACGCTTGTTGCTCGTTCCCCGCCGGGCCGGTGGCGGCGTTGACGGCAAGTGACAAGGAACGGCGAGGACGCCCGCCGACAGGAGCCGTCTGGGCGACGCGGGAAGCAAGAGCGGCCCGGCGCTCGGCGCGGGCCCGACGAACGTCAGACATGGACGCGATGGTCGGAGGAGAACGGGGTGGTGGAAGACGAATTCCGGCGCACCCCTACCTGGCGCGCCAAATGTTGGATTTCGGGTTCCGGCAGACCCTTGAGGTTCGAACACTGGGGTGCACGCGGAGATTTCGCCTTCTACCTACCTGCACCCCTCCGCCTCGCTAAGATCTAAGCTATGGAAAGAACAGCACAAGAGACACAGGGTTTATACTGGTTCGAGCCACCGTTGTGGTGTAATACCCTACTCCAGTGTGTGGTGTGGTGGATTGCCTCTTGGGCTGATGATGATGAGCAATACAAGGAAGAACAGCCTCGCGAGGGTCTGTTCTTGGCTGGGGGGATGAACTGCTAGGAGGAGTTCAGTCGCCCTTCTCTCTCTCTGTGTGTGTGATGCTACTCGATCCGATCCTAGCTAGTTTCTCTCTTGGCTTCTAGATTCTCGCTTCTTGATTGCCCCTCTACCCTAGGGGTGGCTAGTCCTATTTATAGGCAAAGGCCATGGGCCTCTTCCCAAATATTGAGCGGGAAGGGCGCCAACAATTGGCCATTTTGAAGGGGAACATCTAGTACACTTATCCTGACTAAAGTTGGTCCTCGCCTGCCAAAGGCTATGGTGGTGACGCTGGCTTGGGCTCCACAATGACTTCCTCCCTGCCGTTGGACTGGTCTTGGTCTCGTTGCACCGAAACGGGTGCCTTTACTTGATGCTCTCGCCTGCGCTTGCTCCCTTTGCACCAAAGAGGAAAGGAGGACAATGCGCGGGCTGGCGCCCGCCTGGTGCCCTTGGTCGTCATGGCTTGCGTCACGGGCAACTCGTGAGGTACCCCGCCTTGATCTCTCCGCCTCCTCGCGAGCCAGCCTGATGAGGCCGTGCCTGAGGAAGCTCCGTGTCGTTCGCCCCGTGAGGCTTGGCCCCTCCCGAGGGTCTTGGGTCTGTGTTGATGAAGATGGGCCGCGCTGGGCCCCTTTTGAGCCACGCCGCAGGCCGCAGGCAGGCAAGTCTGGGGACCCCCATTCCCAGAACACTGACAAGTTCACTCGCCTCTCTCTCTCTCTCTCTCTCTGCTAGGGTTCTACCAGATCTCTAGATGTCTTCTTGATGTTTTCTAGGTGTTTTCTAGATGTCTCTACTTTGTGGTGGCTAGCTCTATTTATAGAGGCCCTGGGCCTCTCCCCAAATAATGAGCGGGAAGGGCGCCAACAATTGGCCATTTTGAAGGGGAACATGTAGTACAAGTTATCCTGACCAAAGGTGGTCTTCGGCTGCCAAAAGCACTGGTGATGATGCCGTCTTGGGCTCCACGGTGACCTCCCTCCTGCCGCTCTGCTGGTCTTGGTCTCGTTGCACCAAAATGGCAACCTTTTCCTGATGCCTTGGCATGTGCTTGCCCCCTTTGCACCAAAGGGGAAACAAGGACACTGAGCAGGCCGGCGCCCGCCTGGCCCCCGCCTGGTCTCGATCTTCATGGTTTGCGTCATGGGTTCCTCGCGAGGTACCCCTGCCTTGATCTCTCTGCCTCCTCACGAGCCTGCCTGATGAGGTTGCCTCTGAGGAAGCTTCCTGTCATCCGCCCCACGAGGCTTGGCCCCTCACAAGTGTCTTGAGCTTGAGCTGATGAAGATGGGCTGCGCTGGGCCCCCACTTGAGCCATGCCGCAGGCCGCACGCAGGCAAGTCTGGTGACCCCCGTTCCCAGAACGCCGACAGTAGCCCCCGGTCCCAAGGCGCGCCCGTGCTTGGCATAGCAGGAAAGCGAAGGGGCAAGCGCGAACTGCCGCGGGCCCTAACAGCCTGCAGACTTGGGCGCCACGTGGCGATTGATTGGACGTGGGCATCTGCGCTACCCACGACGCCTCGGCAACTGCCCATTTGACAAAAGAGGTGCCCGGGCTAGACTTACTTGCTTTGTTCTACATCGCCTCGCTCCAGATCCCCTTTCTCGCTCTCCTCCTTCTTGCTTCTGAAATCCTCCAGATCTGTCTCGATCCTTCTCATCCGGCACGCCATGGCGCCTCGCAAGTCCCCGACCGAGGCCTGGTACTCGTCGGCCCTGGATTCCCCGAACCTGTCGGAGAAGAACCTCGCCCTTGCGCGCCTGATGACGGTGGCGCAGGGAAGCAAGGGGGCGACTGTGCTCAAGGCCGTCTTTGACCAGCCTGAAGCCAAGGGGAGCACCTTCTATCTGCTCTTTGTGAGAGCTATTGTCACCGGTCTGGTGCCTCCTTTCTTTCAGTTCTTCTTTGATGTTCTCCGCCAGTACAACTTGCAGGCTCTGCACCTCCACCCCAACTCCGTTCTTCTCCTGGCGATTTTTGCTTACTACTGTGAGGCTCACGTCGGGGTAAAGCCCTCAGTGGCCTTGTTGCGTCACTATTTTTCCCTCCGGGTTTCTGGTGTCCATGTCTCCGCATGTGCGAGCTTCATCGCGTATTCCAATTCCAATGCTATCTCAAAGCCTGGGAAGAGGATCGAAGGCTTCCAGAGCAAGTGGGTCATGGTGGATGTCGGGCGTCTCCACCCCCGTCTGGTGCTGCCCATGGGGCAGCCCAAGGCCGTCGATGCGTGGCCCCGCGCGGAGCTTGTCGACCCCCGTGTGAGGGTGGTGCTGAAGAGGATGGACGCGAGCCTGAGGCCAAGCAACTTGGGGGCGACAAAGCTGACTGGAGCCACGCTCCTGAGGGAGTTCTTGGAGCACCGGGTGGCTCCACTCCAGGAGCACTCGCTCCCGTTGTAAAGGCTTGGGGAAGTGGACGCCGCCTTGCACCTGAGCTCGGAGGCCCTGACGAACGAGAATCTGGTCACGGCCCTCCATTTCTTGGTTGGGGGAGACGTGGCGAAGCCGGTGGGCGCCCCCGTCCCCCTGTTCCTTCGCGATGACTGAGAGCAGGTGGTGAACACCATGCCCACCTTCAATGGTGAGGGGCTGGTGCTCGCGGTAGCTCCCGAGGATCTTGCGGCGCTGGCGATGGTGGACGTGTCCTCCGGCAGCTCCAGCGAGAGTGAGGAGGAATAAGATGCGGTGGAGGAAGAGTCCGTCTTTGAGGCGACTCGTGAGGAGTCGGGGGAGTCCTTCGCGAGGAGTCGGGGGAGTCCTTCCCTCGGCTCAGGTCTCGGGCCCTCTACTCCATGCCGGATGATGACGATGCCGGCGCCGGGCGAGGAGGGGAGGACTCTCCCTTGGTCACAAGGAAGGGCAGGTAGGGGCTGGTTCCCCCAGGGCCCGCTCCGATCCCTGGGCGGTCTAAAGCCAGCCCCAGCCCTCCCGACGTGGCTTCTGCTTCCGGGACTCGCGAGGCTGACCCAAGCTGCAGGCTCTCGGGCTTCAAGTTCGGCCGGAAGTTGCTTGGGTCCACGAGCGACGACCAGTAAGTGCTTGATTCCCGCTTTGCTTGGTTTTTGCCGCCGAGGCTTGACGTCCATATTCTCTTGTCAGGACAGCGCCTACGGCGAAGAGGTTGAGAGGGGCTTCTGTGGCTCCGCTTGGTGCGAGTTCATCTGCCGGGGCGATGCCTTCGTCCGCTGGGGAGGAAGATGGCACGGCTCGCGCCTCCTTGGTCTGATCGTCCTCGTGAGGCCCACTGGGACGCCTTGGCGAGGAGTCACCCCCGTAGCCCTGCTGACCCTGGAGTCGACTACGCTTGATGCTGCAGCCGGGGCAACCAAGGCCCAGGGGGTTCCTTCCTGCCAAGTCGTGACCATGCTGTCGTCTTCTTCGCCTTCTCTGCCGGTTCCTGCTTCTTCTGTTTCCTCTGCCGCCATCTTGGACTAGGTCGCCAGCGAACTGAGCCGGCTGTGGGAGGATCTTCTGAGCGCGGACCCTTGCCTAGCGGCCGGGCGCCTGGAGTTAGCTTCTGGTTGGGCCCGTTCTGCTGCCTCCGTCCGAGCAGCGCTGAGCCAGGCCGTGGCGGCCTCCGAGGGGGAGAAGTACGCCGCCAACCGAGCCAAGGCCGCTCGCGACGCTGCCCTGGGCGACGCTGAGGTTGCCAAGGCTCGCTGCAAGGAGTTGGAGGTCGAGCTGCAAGGCCTGCGCGACGAGCTCGCCAAGGAGGTCCACGGCCGCCAGGAGAAAGAGAAGGAGATGAAGGCTCGGGAGGCTGCCATCAAGGACCGGGACGCCAAGCTCGATGCGCCACGGCGAACTGGAGAGGTTGGAGCGGTCACTGCAGGCGAAGAGGGCCGAGTTGGACACCAAGGCGAAGGTCCTGGTGGAGGATCGGGTGGCCTTCGCGAAGATGGAGAAGAGGGCTCGTGCCGCGCTGAAGACGCCTTACGAGAGCGGCTTGGAGGAGCCGCTGGCCGGCGCGGAGGACGGCCCCGCCAAGCTGCTTCCCTTCCTGGTCCGTACGCTTGAAGATGTCGTAGATGGCCTTGGCCCCACGGCCGAGGCCGAGGCGCGTGCCCTGTCTTCGGCGGCGCTGACGTGTGTCCTCAGCCACGTCTACCTTAACGACCCCAACATCAACCTCGATAGCCTGCTGGAGCCCGTGAGCGGCGACCTTGCCGCTGCTGCCGCTGAGGCCGTGAAAGGCCGAGTCGAAGCTTTGCTGGGAAGGTTCCGCGCCTTTAGCATGTTGCCCGGGCGCGGTGCCGCCAGCTCTGCGGCCCCAGGAGGTGACACCACTGGAGAGTGATCCCTTCGCGACTTCTGTCCTGTTTTTATTCCCGCAACATGCACCATGCCTCGCGGAGGCATTTAGACTTGTGTTTGGCGTTGTAAAACAATCTATGGCTTGTAATATTTGCTTTGAATTTCCTGGAATTTGCATTTTTCTCCCCTACTTGCTCGCGCTCTACGTCGGCAGGGCCCGGCCCCGCGCGTACCTCACCCAGCGTTAGCCCCGACCGGAAACCAGGATGGGACTAAGGAGTGAGGGGCTACGTGGCAAGTTAGGCTCCTGAGTCACGATGCTCAGGAGTCCCCCTTGAAGCACAAGCAACAAGTAGTAAAGGGGGGAACGAGGAGTGGATTGATCGTTCTGCATCGGCAGGGCCCGGCCCCGCGCGTACCTCACCCAGCGTTAGCCCCGACCGGAAACCAGGACGGGACTAAGGAGTGAGGGGCTATGGGGCAAGTTAGGCTCCTGAGTCGCGATGCTCAGGAGTCCCCCTTGACATTCAAACGGGTTTCCATACCTTGGCTCCGCTCGGGGAGGGGCGCGTGACGACCAGGTCCGAGGGGCCTGGCTGGGTGGCGGGCGCTCGGGCGAGGCCCGGGCGTAGCCCCTGTGTCCAGCCCCCTCGCGCGGCGCTCCCGAGGGGAGGCGTTGCGATGGTGCCGGACACTGAGCTCTGGGCTCCCTGAGGTTGGTACGGCTGTGGGCCGCCCTCAGTTGTTTATCACCAGCGCCGGAGCATAGCGCTTCCGTATGTGTATGGGCATAGCCGCTCCTCGGCAGTGTCGTCAGCCAGCGCGGAGCATGGTGCTTCCACTGGTACGTGGGAGGGGGCTCCCCTCCGGAAGGAGCCCCCGAGGTGCGTACAGCCCCGCCCTGACACGTGGCCGGCACGGTAGGGCTAGGAGAGGTGTATCTGGGCACTCGTGAGCCAGCACGGGACTCACGAGGCCCTACCTCGAGGCGGGTTGCGCCTGGCTCTGGGCCTTTATCAATAGTGTGTTCCTGCAGGGTGGTTAGAATGCAAATGCTCTAAGTCCTCAGGTCCTGACCCTCGAGCTAGCTCAGCTACCACTGGTATGACAGGTCGTGATGCCGTGGGTCAAGGCCAGGGGGTGAGGGCTGGAGAGCCAGTAGGAGCCCATGAGTCGTGATGCTCAGGTACCCCCCTTTTAACGTGCAAGCACTTTGCATGAAAGCGGAGAAGTCTGCGATAAGCAGCAGGTGATAATTGAGCGCGAAAGAGCAAATTCATTTTAAATACATGCAGGAAAAGCAAACGCTGCAGGGCCAGGCCCGAGCAGCTCGCGGATGATGCAGCCCGAGGGGCGCCCCCGTCAAGGTAAGTAAAGAGCATAAGCAAAACGGATACATGCCGTAGGGACAGACCCACGCGACCTGGGAATTATGCGGCCCTGTGGGCGCTCCCAGCTAAAAGCGGAACTTAGAAATATGTCACCTGGTGTCGTTGAAGATCGAGTGATGTTGAAGAAGCGGGTGATGCGCGATGAAGACGTAGACCCTCACGAGCCCCCAGGCCCAGGAGCCTCGGGAGGCTCCGGGGGCACAGGTGGGTCTTCGAGAGCCATCTCCATCTCCGCCAGGACCGTACCATGCCTGACCTCCTAAGCCTCCAGAATGCTCCTCAGCAGGCGCCTATGAGCGGCGACCGTGTTTGGCAGGCCGAAAGGCATGCGAACGTAGCTGTGAGGCAGACCCTCGCAACGCCCCGTGCACGAAGGCCAGAGGCGCTCCTGAGACGCGGCTCGGTTGAGCCCCGGTACGTCGATGCGGACGCGCAGCCCACCATCCTCGCCTGGATGTCGGGTCATGGCGGGCAAGCGGCGGCTGCCGCGCATGACTCTCGACTCCTATAGCTCTTGAGTGTTGCTTGCGATGAACTCCTGTGGGTCTGGTCTTCCTTGCCTTGTACCTTCCTGAGGGAAACGTGCCTGGAAGCACCCCACCAAGTGGTGCCGGAGCGCCTCCCTCGCGACCTTGGCAAAGTCGGTGGCTCTCCAAGAAAGAGCCCCTGAGCCCTGCATGAGGAGGGCGCCGGGCGCGCCTTCCTATGCGAGAGAGGGTGGTGCTCCCTGATTGGGCGCAGATCCTGACGCAACACCTCTGGAGGCGCCTGCCTCCTGATGGCTTGGGCCAGGCGAAGCCTTCTTCTTCTTGGGAGTCGCCTCGGGAAGTCTTCCGTTTCTGCGGTCCGGGTCTTCGATTGCTGCGGCTTGGAACGCGCACTCAAGCGAACACACTACCTCCCTTTCTTCACAGGGTACAGTGATGACTCCACCGCTTCCTGGCATCTTGAGGACATTGTATCCATGGTGAGTCACTGCCATGAATTTGGCCAGGGCTGGGTACCCGAGGATGGCGTTGTATGGCAGACGGATGTGGGCGACGTCGAAGTCGATGAGCTCGGTGCGGTAGTTGTTGCGCTGCCCAAAGGTAACTGGAGGCAAACCTGCCCTATCAGAACAGTGGAACCATCAGTGACTCCTGAGAATGGCTTGGTTGGCTGAAGTTGATCGTACGACACTTGGAGATTGTCGAACGTCTCGACGGACAGGACGTTGAGTCCTGCTCCACCATCAATGAGGGTCCTGGTGACCTGCACACTGCTGATGACTCGGGAGCAAAGCATTGGGAGGACTCCAGTCGTTGCCGCGCACTTGAGCTGATCCGCTGAGCTGAACATGATAGCGCAAGCAGACCACCTGAGAGGGCGCGTGGCCTCAAGCTTGGGGAGGACTACATTCACCTCGCGAGAAAACTGCTTGAAGATGCGCTGTGAGGCTCGGGCCTGCGCGCCACCCAAGAAGCAAGCGATTGCACGCGGCTCCTAGAAGCCACCAGCCCCCTCGTCCTGATGTTGGTCTTTGTTCCTCCTTGGCGGTGGCGGCAGAGGAGGAAGGCCTGCGTTGCCGCGCAGGCGATCCTCACAAGGCTGATCTCTCCAGCCTCCCTCGCGAGGCTTGTCCTGCCAGTGATCCTCGCGAGGTCGGTCCCGCCACCCTTGGCGAGGGCCACGGTCTTCCCATCGTCCGCCACCTCTTCCTCCTCCTCGGCCATAGCCCCCGTCGTTGCGCTCGGGGCATCGGCCGACACGCCCATCTCTCACGGACCTGAGCTCTTGACATTCGTTGGTGTTGTGGGTGTGGAGGTCATGGTACACGCAGTACCGGCTGCCCTTGGACGACTCGGGCTGATCCCTGCCTCGCTTGGTGTCTGGCTCCGCTGCAAGAACGGCAGCCCCCTTGCCCTTCACGTCCTTGGCCTTGGGCTTCTTCTCTTCTGGGTTGGCAGCCGGGAGTTCGAGGAGTGAAAGGCGCCCTTCCTCAGCCCTGGCGCACTTGGTCGCCAAGTTGAACAGCTCCAGGGATGTGCACAAGTCTTCATGGATTGCTAGCTCCTCTTTCATCTTGACGTCGCGTATGCCATCGGAGAAGGACGAGATGATGGCTTCTTCAGTCACCTTGGGGATCTTGAGGCGAGCGTTGTTGAAGCACTGGATGTATTTCTGCAGGGTTTCCCCTTGCTGCTGCTTGACGCGGCGCAGATCTTTCACGGCCGGTGGCCAGTCGCGAGTGCCCTGGAAGTTTGCAATGAAGCGAGTGTGCATCTCGTCCCAGGAGGAGATTATGCCAGGAGCCAGGTTCAGGAGCCAAGTGCGGGCCCCCTCCTTGAGAGCCATGGGAAACCAGTTCGCCATGACCCTTTCGTCTCTATTGGCGGCTTCGATGCATAGCTCGTAGAGTTGCAGGAACTCCGCAGGGTCCGCCGTGCCATCGTAGTGAGGGGGCAGGTCAGGCTTGAACTTGCCTGGCCATGCAACGCCTCATAGCTCGGGGGTGAGAGCACGACAGCCTGCTGTGGCCACCGGTGCCTTTTGCTGGTACTGGGCTTTCTCATGGGGATTACCGCGCGCCGCCGCTTGGAGCAGCACGGGGTCTTGGCATGGAGGTGCAGGGACGCGATCTTGGCGCGCCGGCGCTGGGAGCGCGCGAGCACCTTCTTGGGGATGAGGAATCTCTTGGCAGCTCCTTTCTCGCTGCGCAGGCGCCGGACGCGGAGGGTCTCGCCCTGGGGCTGCGCACCTTGGAGCCAGTGCGCCTCCTTGGGGAGGAGGTGGTGGTGGCACCTCCTGATCCTTGCCTCCTGCGCGGAATGAAGGGCGAGGCAGCGAGAGGGGCGGCAAGGGGGAGCCCCCTGCGGCGCTGACGAGCTCGGTGATGTGGGCGAGCCAATCTTCGTAGAGGTCGTCGACGGGGCGGTAGTGCAGGAGTTCTCTTGCCAGGAGCAGTGCGGCATGCGCGTCCGTGGGGGCGCGACAGGCGTGGGACGATGAAGCGTGTGGGGTCAGCGACGGTGTGGCCGTGCGGCCCTCCTGCCGCACTGAAGGATGCTGGGAGGAGGCCTGCTGCTCGTTCCTCGCCAGGCCGGTGGCGGCGTTGGCGGCAGGCGATGGGGAACGACGAGGACGTCCATCGACGGGTGCCGTCTGGGCGACGCGGGTGGTGAGAGCAGCCCGGCGCTCGGCGCGAGCCCGACGAGCGTCAGCCATGGACACGACGAAAGATCGCACGCGAAAAGCGAAAGAAAGATTCCGGCGCACCCCTACCTAGCGTGCCAAATGTCGGATTTCAGGTTCCGGTAGACCCTTGAGGTTCGGACACTGGGGCGCGCAGGGAGATCTCTCCCCTACCGATCTATGTCCAATCTCCTCGCGTGATTTGAGCTGAGAACAATGAACAACACAAGGGACACAAGATTTATACTGGTTCGGGCCACCGTTGTGGTGTAATACCCTACTCCAGTGTGTGGTGTGGTGGATTGCCTCAGGGGGGCTGTTGATGAACAGTACAAAGGAAGAACAGCCTCGTGAGAGGTGTTCTTGAGCTAGTGCGATGAACTGCTAGGGTGAGTTCAGTCGCCTCTCTCTCTCTCTGCTAGGGTTCTACCAGATCTCTAGATGTCTTCTTGATGTTTTCTAGGTGTTTTCTAGATGTCTCTACTCTGTGGTGGCTAGCTCTATTTATAGAGGCCCTGGGCCTCTCCCCAAATAATGAGTGGGAAGGGCGCCAACAATTGGCCATTTTGAAGGGGAACGTGTAGTACAAGTTATCCTGACCAAAGGTGGTCTTCGGCTGCCAAAAGCACTGGTGATGACATTGTCTTGGGCTCCATGGTGACCTCCGTCCTGCCGCTCTGTTGGTCTTGGTCTCGTTGCACCGGAATGGCAACCTTTGCCTGATGCCTTGGCCTGTGCTTGCCCTCTTTGCACCAAAGGGGAAACAAGCACACTGCGCAGGCCCGCGCCCGCCTGGTCTCGATCGTCATGGCTTGCGTCACGGGTTCCTCGCGAGGTACCCCTGCCTTGATCTCTCCGCCTCCTCGCGAGCCTGCCTGATGAGGCTGCCTCTGAGGAAGCTTCCTGTCATCCACCCCGCGAGGCTTGGCCCCTCGCGAGGGTCTTGAGCTTGAGCTGATGAAGATGGGCCACGCTGGGCCCCAACTTGAGCCACGCCGCAGGCCGCAGGCAGGCAAGTCTGGGGACCCCCGTTCCCAGAACACCGACAAGCTTGAAGATGCTGCTGCTTTTTCTTAAGGCTATTTGCCGTGGCTATAAGCCTACGCTTGAAGCGCTCTTGTTCGGCGGGATCCTCCGGCACAACAAATTCGTCGTCGTCGAGGCTTGCCTCGTCTTCGGAGGGAGGCATGTAATTATCATCCTCCGCCTCTCCATCTGCAGCTCTCTCAGGATGGCTGGCTTCTCTATCCTCCTGCTCTAAATCTTGCTGGAGGAGATTGTTGTCGTCTTCGGCACTGTCCGGAGTGCTATTATCTCTTGTGCCGGTGTCACCGCTTTTGCTTTGGGGAGACTTAGAGCGGCGCCGTTGACGTCAGCGCTTGGGTTGCTTCTTGGAGGGGTCATCCTCCGTTGTCTCGTCGCCATTGCCTTCTTTGGGTGTGTCCACCATGTATATATCATATGATGAGGTGGCTGTCCAGTGCCCTGTGGGCAGTGGTTCCTCTTCGTCTCCCGCATCGTCGTCCATACCGTCGATGTCTTCGGAGTCGAAGTCGAGCATGTCGGTCAAATTGTCGACAATGGCTACTAAGTGGGTGGTGGGTGGGCGGCGAATTTCTTTGTCATCCACATCCCAATCCCGCCGAACATAGTTCGGCCAGGACTCTCCTGACAGGGAGAGAGACCTTAATGAGTTCAATATGTCGCCGAAGGGAGAGTGCTGAAAGATATCCGCGGAGGTGAACTCCATGATCGGCGCCCAGCCAGATTCGATAGGCACGGGCGCAGGCGGTTCGGAGTCCGTGGCCGGGAAGGATCCGGCAATTCGGCGTCACGGCTCTCGTGAAGGGTAAGGTTGATACTCGGCTCGATCGCCGCTGAGGATACGACCTCCGTGGCAGGGTCTATCCACCTATCCATAGATGGCGCAACTGGCTCCGAATTGAGGGTCGGAGCGGTTGCCGGCACGATCTCCTGAACACTGTCCGATGGCAAAGCTAAATCATGCTCATCGTGACCGTGTGGCGCACAAGGCAGGGGCTCGAATCCGTCGAAGATCAAGTCTCCGCGGATATCGGTCGTGTAGTTTAAGCTTCCAAACCGGACCTGGTGGCCAGGGGCGTAACTCTCGATCTGCTCCAGATGGCCAAGCGAGTTGGCCCGCAGGGCGAAGCTGCCGAATACAAAGATCTGACCGGGGAGAAAAGTCTCACCCTGGACTGCATCGCTATCATTGATTAAAGGAGCCATCAAGCCTAATGATGACGACACAGAGGAACTCTCAATGAAAGCACCAATGTCGGTGTCAAAACTGGCGGATCTCGGGTAGGGGGTCCCGAACTATGCGTCTAAGGCTGATGGTAATAGGAGGCAGGGGACATGATGTTTTACCCAGGTTCGGGCCCTCTTGATGGAGGTAAAACTCTATGTCATGCTTGATTATTCTTGATAATATGGGTAGTACAAGAGTTGATCTACCACGAGATCGGAGAGGCTAAACCCTAGAAGCTAGCCTATGGTATGATTGTATGTTGTCCTACGGACTAAAACCCTCCGGTTTATATAGACACCGGAGGGGGCTTGGGTTACACAAGGTCGGTTACAAAGGAGGAGATATGCATATCCGTATTGCCTAGCTTGCCTTCCACGCCAAGTAGAGTCCCATCCGGACACGGGACGAAGTCTTCAATCTTGTATCTTCATAGTCCAATAGTCTGGCCAAAGGATATAGTCCGGCTGTCCGGAGACCCCCTAATCCAGGACTCCCTCACATGGCATGTACAAGAGGATGTGGAACTCCTTCAAAATGCTAAGGACAAATATTGGCAAAAGCTCAAGACTCTTCATTTCTATTTTAGTGATCCAAGATCACATTGAGTCCATAGGAAAAGCCAATACTATTAAAAGGGGATGAGGTGTTGCTTAATGGTCTACTTGATGAAAATGCTTAGTGATATGCTCCAAAGCCCTCAACCACTTTCTCAAATCCAAATATGTCCTAAACCTAAGGTCAAACTCAATGCCACGATTTGATCTATCTGGTGCCACCGAGTTCATTTGACCAAGCCACGGCTAGAAACCCTAATCAATTCGGTGTCACCGATATGGATCTCGGTCTCACCGAGATGGCCTTGCAAACTCTCTATTGCCTCTTGTAATTATTTCGGTCTCACAAAAATGTGCAATCGGTCCCATCGAGTTTTCCTGACCAACTCTCTGTTTGCTCATTACTGAAATCGGTCTCACCGAGTTCATGCAATCGGTCACACCGAGACGAGGTTTTGCCACCAAGTTGATCATGTCGGTCCCACTGAGAATCATAACATTCACATTTTGAACTAAATCGGTCTCATAAAGTTCTCCTATTCGGTCTGACCAAGTTGGGTCAAATGTGTGTAACGGTTGGATTTTGTGTGGAGGCTATATATACCCCTCCACCCCCTTCTCTATTCAATAGAGATCCATTAGAACATGCCTACACTTCCACTACTCATTTTTCTGAGAGAGAACCACCTACACATGTGTTGAGACCAAGACATTCCAATCCAACCACAAGAATCTTGATCTCTAGCCCTCCCCAAGTTGCTTTCCACTCAAATCATCTTTCCACCATAGCCAAATCTACGAGAGAGAGTTAAGTGTTGGGGAGACTATCATTTCAAGCACCAGAGCAAGGAGTTCATCATCAACACACCATCTATTACCTTTTGGAGAGTGGTGTCTCCTAGATTAGTTAGGTGTCACTTGGGAGCCTCTGTTAAGATTGTGGAGTTGAACCAAGGAGTTTGTAAGGGCAAGGAGATCGCCTACTTCATGAAGATCTACCCACGTGAGGCAAGTCCTTTGCGGGCGATGGCCATGGTGGGATAGACAAGGTTGCTTCTTCATGGATCCTTCATGGGTGGAGCCCTCCGTGGACTCGCGCAACTGTTACCCTTCATGGGTTGAAGTCTCCACCAACGTGGATGTACGATATTACACGTTAGGCTTGTCCCTAAAATTCAACCCGCGCCTTGTTATATCCCGAAAATTCAGATATCGTGCTCCAAAAACTGGCGCCTTCACAACCCGTGCCTTGCTATCCCGAAATTACAACACGCGCGAAAACTCCCTCCAGCTGCCAAATCCCGACATATGAAATCCCCCTTCTAACCCTGAGCCGAAAGGGCCGCTAGTTCAAATCGGTGGGGGGTACTTTTGTAACACACCCTATATTTTGGACAAGCGCGTCCCTAAGTCATGGTTCAGCCCCTCCCATCGCCTCCTTTTTGCCATTCGAAATCCCAGGCCGCCATAACCTCTCCGCTCCAGCCGCGAAACGCCACCCTCCTCCGTCCGCCACCTCACCGTTGCCCAGTCGGAGCCTCTTCCCCGACGACATCGTCCACCGCAACAGCTCGACGTCCCTCGTCAACCTCCCCAGATGAGAATCTATCGTCCATCTCGTCGTCCCGCCGGTTCAGCTGCCCCGTCCTCCACCTCCAAGGAGCTGCTCCGATGATTGCCTCGTCTATCGCAGCTCCTCTATCCCCACAGCGCCGCCTTAATCTGCTCCGCCGGAACCGCAACAATCTCACCGACTCCTCGAACGAAGATGAGGCCTACTCGGCGCCACCAAAGAGGTTGTACACTCATCGCATCGCACCTTCTCCTTAGCTCGACCTCCCGGCACCGACGGTGCTCCATTCCGCACCCCCATGGAGCGGCTACCTTGAAGTCAGTGCCGCGGGCGACATCTCCAAGGCGGCTCTCCCCCGGTGTGAGGCCCCTTCGGCGGCAGCATCCATACTAGTCGGATCTGCTGCTGCTCCGGCTCTCGCTCGATCGCTCGCTCGGCCATCTGCTGCTGCTTTGGCTCTTGCTCGCTCGCTCGCGCTGCTGCTGCTTCTCTCCCCCTCGCTCGTGCTACTACTCTGCTCTGATTTAGCTACACTTCAGTCGACTGAATCGACTTTTGGGCCAGTCGATTTTCAGGGGGTGGGGGGGCTCGCTGGAGTTAAGGAAGAACCACCCGCAGCGGGGACGGGGGCTCACCGGAGAGGTACCCCACTATCTATCTTAGGGTTCAGGGTGGGGGCGGGGGGCCTATAGGGCTGGCCAGGGCGGTGGCGGACCGGCGTGGGGGAGTTTTTTCGGGGTGGCGAGGCGGCACTGGGGCCGGCGGCGAGGCCGGTGGTGGCTGGCGGCTCAGGGGGGTGGAGGTTGAAGATGAACTGCAGGCCCTCCCTAAACTACATGTCAAGTGCCTCTCTGCTACCATTGTGTTTAGTTTCGACGGTAAAATTCAGATTCCACAGTAAATTTCAGTTTCGATAGTTAAGTTCGGAGTCAACAGTTTTACCTCATTTGTTGTAGTCAGGTGGTTTTTGGTGATGTAAATTTTACATCTATTTTACATTATCTATGGATATGCTATTAGAATCCCACTTGATATTGATGATGTCTGTCTTGTGCTGCTTCAACCTTGACATCTTATGGCTCACCGGGGCTGCTCCAACGACAGAACGATCCATCACAATAGAGTAGTGCCTTGGACGCCGTCTACAGATTCCTCAGATCTTCCTCCACACTTCCGACAGCCACCTCTGCCTCAACTGCTCCAGCGACCAACCCAATGATGCTGAGGTCGACACGGCAAAGAGGTTGTACACTTGTTGCATCACTTATTACTATACATTCATGTCGATCCATTAGGGCTATTTTGGTTCGACGGAAACACATAGCAATAGGGAGTTTTCCAATGGCACTCTACTATTCAATTATTCATGCATTTTGTTGAAAGGAATGAAGCAAAACATCCACCTGGACCTACATTTCAAAATCCTATGCATGGAAACAAGACCAAGTGCATTAGTGGCAGAATAACATTCTAACTGTACACGCTTACATATGGTTTCACTTTATTTTGGCCATGTTTCTTTGCATTCCTCTGCTCTTCCAATTCCTGTAAACCAAACACTCAAGTTGACAGAAATCCTGTGTTTACAAATGCTCTATTTACCATGTGCATTCCTATCCTATTCCAGTGTTTTTCCTATCCCTGCGTTTTTAGAATCATGCAAGCCAAATGAGCCCTTACAGAATTACTTCAGTTATAGGTAGTTGTCGAAGGGAACTTTGTGTGGCTTGTCCTGCTCCTGCCGCGACGTCGTCCACCTCAACTGAGCTGCTCCATCGACAGAAACATCCACCAAACCAGACATCACGACTCCTGACCGTCTTTCGCCGCCTCAGATCTCTTTCCCTACCGCCAGCACCCACCGCAACGGCATCACCATCATCGACTCAGCAGATGAACCTGAGGAGTACACGTGTCCACAAGAGAGGTCTCACTCTTTTTTTCTGCTTATGTTATGCATTGCTTAAAATTACCTGCTACTTTATCGTCCTGTTCACCTCTTGGACTCCAAGTCAGGTCCAAATTAATGTTCAAACTTGAGTTCTAAATTAGTTGTGGGGCACATATCGAGGAAGCAATGAATAGTATCTCTGTCTAATATCTGGTTCACCTAGGGTATGCATATGTTGTTCATCTTGGGTGGGAAACAAATAGTAAAGCAATCATCATCTGTCTTTTTTATTAAATTAAAGCAATCATCGGCTGCTATCATTATTTTTGGATCCATCCACTGGTTGTTACCACCACTCTAAATTTCTGCATGCTCTCCTTACATAATCTCGCCATATTTTTCTTCGTATGCATGTAAGATATTGTACACAGTCATGCTGAACATGTAGAGAAAAAGAGAAGAGTTTTGCACGGCAATACAATGTCGTGCAGACATCGCTCCATGGTGGGTTCAATGGCAAACCCTCCCCACCCCTCTCCAGATTGTAATCTAGAGGAAGATATCTGTTCTGAGGCGGATTCAGACGCCGCTGACCACTCCTATTTACCCCCCAAGGTGTTTGCTCTACCTTGGCATGATGATGTTAGTCATATCATGCATATGTTGCCTTGCAGTGCCTACTTTTGACATCATATATGTCATCTGCTTAGTTTAGACCTGTTCTGTAATGCCACATGTTTAGTTTCTATATCATATATGGGAATTATGCAGTCTCATGTCTTTTAGCCAGCCATAATATACGTGAAATGTGCAATGCCATCCTGTTTAACCAGGCATCATATATTTGAATGATATCTTGCCCATCCTTTTCTTCATTATGTTTCCATTTGTCGACAATGTTTGTACATTAAACTACTCTTCCTGTGAATCGGCCATTTGGGTGGGAGATTGAAAAATCTAGAGTGAAAAGAAGGTCTTCAGAGCAGCCAGTGCTACCTGTTAAAGTAGATCTCTTGTTGGGTCCCGATAGCTCCTCAGAGATTGATTCAGAGACAGATGACCAGTCCTATTCCCCCACCGAGGTCTATGCTCTAACTTGGCATGGTTATACTGCTCATATCATGCATATGGTGTCTTGCATTGCATAGTTTAGACATCATATACACAATATTCAACACCATGTTCTTAGTTCATACATCATATCTAATGCCCTCTGTTTAGCATATAAATCACATATGTGACTTAAATGAAGCGATCCTGGTTACTTAGATAACATGTAGGTGAATTATGTCATGCGATCCTGTTTAGTCATTCATCATATCTTTGAATTATGTTATGCTATGCTATCCAGTTTAGATAGACATCATATATGTGAAATTATGTCATGTTATCCGTTTTAGTTAAACAATATACATGTCAACTATCGCATGCCCTCTTTTTTCCACACTATCTATTGCATCTGTCTCTCATACAATGTCTGTAAATTCAACTATGTTTCCTGTTTATCAGCCATTTGAATTGGAGCGGGTGATGCCAGCATCTAGCGGACTAAAAACACGGTCTTCAAATAAAATAGTGCTACCTCTTGGTGGAGATAGCACCCCGGTTGTACATGCACGAGAACCAGCCCTACCACACATAACCCAAACTCTCGCAAATTGTAACCCTACTGCGATGGACAGAGAACCAGCTAAAATAGTGCTACCTCTTGGTGGAGATAGCACCCCGGTTGTACATGCACGAGAACCAGCCCTACCACACATAACCCAAACTCTCGCAGATTGTACCCCTACTGTGATGGACAGAGAACTAGCTTCACCCAATCTAACCCCAACCCCAGCAGATAGTAACCCAGTTCCTGTTGACATAGCACCATCTCCACCACAGAGCTCCCAAACAAGAGCAGTTAGTAAGGAAGCTCCAGTGACCAAAGGGCTAGTACTACCACGGCGAACCCCAACTCCACCAGTTAGTATGCCTATTTCTGTGGAGGAAGCACAACCAGCTAGTCGTAGTTTAGCATCTATCGCATTTGATGTTGTTAAATTGTACGTGCGTATCTTCCCATCTTGGAAATATTATATTGAAGATGAAGGAAAATGCCAGTTGCAGGTGTTTATCTAGGAGTTATGTGTAAGTAATGTTATTCATGGCAATTACTTTGCTATGTCCCATACATCCTACCTCCATGGTGGTTATAATGCAGCAAATTTTCCCATTTTTCTCTATAGAGAAGGACTGATTTGGAAACTCAGGATGAGGTAACCTGTGCTAATACCTCTGCTATCTTCAAGAATGCTTTGTGGCAGTATCGGAATTACTTGAAGAAAACATACTTCACCGGCAAAGAAACTCATCAAATTCCCTTACTTTCTCCTGAGACACATTCACCGGCGTAGTAGACATCAAGCTCTTTTCTGGCGCCATTGCCGGGGAGGTAAATGCTTGAAGGTATATCTTTAGATCTTGCAATTGAATCTTTTAGTTTCTTGTTTTATCACTAGTTTGGTTTATAAAAGAAAACTACATAAAAATGGAATTGAAGTTGCATCATATTATTGATCGTCTTTATAACATCTTTCTTGAAAATGATGGTTCGGAAAATTGTGCTCAATTGTTAGAAGAAAAGTCAATAAAATGTTTGGAACAAAATATTTGAATGCTGAGCATGATTGCAATATTGCTAGTATGAACTCTTTGAATATCCATGATGCTAATGATATGCAAAGCCATAAGCTTGGGGATGCTATATTTGATGAAGATGATATTTTTAGTCCCCCAAGTTTTGATGAGAAAATTTATTATGATGATTGCACACCTCCTATTTATGATGATTATGGTGACGACATGTATGCTTTATTGAATAATGATAATCATGAAACTTGTCATCATGATTTTAATTTTCAATCCCATGATAGTTATTTTGTTGAGTTTGCTCCCACTACTATTCATGAGAATAAATTTGCTTATATGGAGAGTGAGAAAATTTCTATGCTTACGTATCATGAAAAGAATGCTTTATGTGATAGCTATTTTGTTGAATTCATTCATGATGCTACTGAAAATTATTATGAGATGGGAACTTATGCTTTCACATATCTCAGTAATACCAAGTTTCCTCTCTTTATGTTGAAAGTTTTGAAGTTATGCTTGTTTTGCCTTCCTATGCTAGTTGATTCTTGTTCCAATAAGTTGTTTTCTCACAAAATCCTTATGCATAGGAAGCAGGTTAGACTTAAATGTGCTAGTAATATGCTTCATGATGTTCTCTTTATGTTTCAATTCTTATCTTTTATGCGAGCATCATTGAAATCATCATGCCTAGCTAAAAGGCATTACAGAAAAGCGCTTGTTGGGAGACAACCCAACACTTTTACCTACTGTTTTCGTGTGTTCACATGATTAGGCTACTGTAGTAATCATGTTTTATTGCTTTCGTTTCAATAAAGTGCCAAGTAAGACCTTTGGGATGGCTTACGGTGATAGTTGATTTGATCTTGCTGAAAAACAGAAACTTTTGCGCTCAGGAAAAAATTCTCATTTTTAACAGAAGCGTGATAAAATGCTGATTATTTTTGAAGAATATTAATAGGCAAATTGCCCAGGGTTTCCTAATTTTTTTAGAATTTTTGGAGTAGCAGAAGTATGTTTGGAGTACAGATTACTACAGACTGTTCTGTTTTTTACAGATTCTGTTTTCAATGCATAGTTTGCTTGTTTTCTAGTTTCCATGGCTTATATTGCTCAATATAAATTGTGGAAGTGATACACTACAGTAGGAGTTGTGTGATAACAATTATGAATCTTGTCTTTGACAGTACCAAAAGTGAAATGGTTTGCTCTTTATCATACTAACCTATCTCACAAAGTTCCGTTAAGTTTTGTGTGATTGAACTTTTCAAGTTTTGGGTGAGATGTCGATATGAGGAGAATAAGGAGTGACAAGACCCTAAGCTTGGGGATGCCTAAGGCACCCAAGGTAATATTCAAGGAAGATCCAAGCAACTAAGCTTGGGTATGCCCCGGAAGGCATCCCCTCTTTCGTCTCCAACATTATCGGTAACCTCACTTGGAGCTATATTTTCATTCGTCACATGATATGATTTTTACTTGCAGCATCATTTTATTTTGCTAGTATTTGCTTGATGTTATTTAGAATAATGTTTTGTATCTTTTATTTAAATAAAAGTGGCAATGATAGCCTTTGCCATGCTTATTTTGCAAGTATGCATGTTGCTGTTTGAAAACAGAAAGTTTATCGATGTTGCAACAATTCCCTAGAAACGTCAGAATGTGATAAAATGTTAAAACTTTTTGGAAAATAAGCTCTGATAAATTTTCTACAGTGTGGCGAATTTTCCTAACTTTTGGAGTTAGGGAAGTATTTATACTCTTGCATTATTTACAGACTATACTGTTTTGGCAGATTGTTGTTATGTTTGCATTGTTTGCATATGTTTGCTTGTTTAATGATTCTATTTGAGGATAGGAGTATTAAATATGCAGATGCATTTAGTGTGCAATGTTGAATAATAATTTTAGTGATTTGCTACAGTAGAGAATGATAAGGTTTTTGCATTGGTTTATACTAACTTATCTCACGAGTCCTTGTTGAGTTTTGTGTGGATGAAGCTTTTGAGATTTAGGAAAACTGTGATATGAGAAGAATTAAGGAGACATGATACGTCTCCAACGTATCTATAATTTTTGATTGCTCCATGCTATATTATCTACTGTTTTAGACATTATTGGGCTTTATTTTCCACTTTATATTATTTTTGGGACTAACCTATTAACCGGAGGCCCAACCCAGAATTGCTGTTTTTGCCTGTTTTAGGGTTTCGAAGAAAAGGAATATCAAACGGAGTCCAAACGGAATGAAACCTTCGGAATGTGATTTTCTCATCAGATAAGATCCAAGAGACTTGGACCCTCCGTCAAGAAAGCCACGGGGTGCTCACGAGGGTAGGGGCGCCCCCCTAGGGCGCGCCCCCTGCCTCGTGGGCCCCTCGAAGCTCCACCGACGTACTTCTTCCTCCTATATATATCCACATACCCCCAAACGATCGGGGACGGAGCCAAAAACCTAATTCCACCAATGCAACTTTCTGTATCCACGAGATCCCATCTTGGGGCCTGTTTCGGAGCTCCACCGGAGGAGGCATCAATCACGGAGGGCTTCTACATCATCATCCAAGCCCCTCCGATGAAGTGTGAGTAGTTTACTTCAGACCTACGGGTCTATAGCTAGTAGCTAGATGGCTTCTTCTCTCTTTTTGGATCTCAATACAATGTTCTCCCCCTCTCTCGTGGAGATCTATTCGATGTAATCTTCTTTTTGCAGTGTGTTTGTTGAGACCGATGAATTGTGGGTTTATGATCAAGTCTATCTATGAATAATATTTGAATCTTCTCTGAATTCTTTTATGTATGATTGGTTATCTTTGCAAGTCTCTTCGAATTATCAGTTTGGTTTGGCCTACTAGATTGGTTGTTCTTGCCATGGGCGAAGTGCTTAGCTTTGGGTTCAATCTTGCGGTGTCCTTTCCCAGTGACAGAAGGGGCAGCAAGGCACGTATTGTATTGTTGCCATCGAGGATAACAAGATGGTTTTTTATCATATTGCATGAAACTATCCCTCTACATCATGTCATCTTGCTTAAGGTATTACTCTGTTTTAACTTAATACTCTAGATGCATGCTGGATAGCGGTCGATGAGTGGAGTAATAGTAGTAGATGCAGAATTGTTTCGGTCTACTTGTCTCGGATGTGATGCCTATATACATGATCATACCTAGATATTCTCATAACTATGCTCAATTCTGTCAATTTCTCAACAGTAATTTGTTCAGCCACCGTAGAAGACTTATGCTCTTGAGAGAACCCACTAGTGAAACCTATGGCCCCCGGGTCTCTTTCTCATCATATCAATCTCCATCACTTTACTATTGCTTTGTTTTTACTTTGCTTTTACTTTATTTACTTTACATCTCTATACCAAAAATAACAAAAAAATATTATTTATTATCTCTATCAGGTCTCACTTTCGTAAGTGACCGTGAAGGGATTGACAACCCCTAAGCGCGTTGGTTGCGTTGAGCTATTGTTTTTGTGTAGGTACGAGGGAATCGAGCATAGCCTCCTACTGGATTGATAGCTTGGTTCTCAAAAACTGAGGGAAATACTTACGCTACTTTGCTACATCATCCCTTCCTCTTCGGGGAAATCCAACGCAGTGCTTAAGAGGTAGCAAGACACAAAAGCTCAAGCTTGGGGATGCCCAAGGCATCCCAAGATAATATTTCAAGAAATATCAAGCATCTAAGCTTGGGGATGCCCCTGTAGGCATCCCACCTTTCTTCTTCAACAATTATCGGTTAGTATCGGTTGAGCCTAAGTTTTTGCTTCTTCACATGATGTGTGATATTCTTAGAATGTCATTTTATTTTGTTTTTGCTTGATGTTCTAATAAAATGCTTATTTCTGAAAGTTCTTAAATAAAATAGTGTCCTAAAAGAGTTGCGAGGGAAGCTAAGTAAGCGACATTCACATCCCATCAATGAAGCTCTTTTCTATGGAATTGCTCCAGTGCTTCTCTTATATCTTTTTGAGCACGTTGTGCTTTAGTATTTTTTGAATAAATTATCTCTTGCTTCACTTAAATTAATTTGAGAGAAAGAAATATTATGCTCATGATCTTCACTTTTATCTTTTTGGAGTAGCTTGTCATTTACTCTTGTGCTTCACTTATATCCTATGAGTAAATTGTTTAATAAATTGAATGTCATGAAGTTGAAATCATATCATGCCTAGTGGTAGCTTCACATTGGGTTTAGAAAGTGAAATATTTTGAGGCTTGACAATCACAATATTGGTCACACAAGCAATTCACGAATAATTAGTATAAGGAAGAGAACTTTCACATGCAAATACACTATCATGTAAATCTTTTGTGATTGTGAGCCCCCAACAAAATATTATATGCCAAAATTGTTGACGTTGGACAAGGAATACAACGTAATAGTTTATGTTTGTTCATATTCACATAGAAGTTATATTATCATAGATCCTTCAACATGTGGTGCTTGCCCCCCATCTTTGCTAGCCAAAAATTCCGCACCAAGTAGAGATACTACTTGTGCATCCAAAAACCCTTAAACCCAAATCTTATTTTCAAGAGTCCACCATACCTACATAAGGATTGAATAAGATCCTTCAAGTAAGTTGTCATCAGTGAAATAAGGCAATAAAAAGTGCTTCTAAAAGTGTTAGATCATTTAGTGTAAGAGAAAATTGAGTGTTCTACGAACTTGTGATGGCAAAGAATAAAAGCGACAGACTGCATAATAAAGGTATAATGTGATGTTCTTTTTCACTAAGGCATTGCGCATACAAACAAATAAGCGCATGGCAACCTCTTCTTCCCTCTGCGAAGGGCCTATCTTTTACTTTTTAGTATTTACTTTTATGCAAAGAGTCAAAGTTTTTCTCTCTATTCCTTTTTATTTTTCTCTTTTGGAAAGCATCATGTGGTGAGGAAAGATCTAGGCACATATATCCAGTTGGATATGGGTAGCATGAGTTATTATTGTTGTCATCACCCTTGAGGTGAATATGTTGGGAGGCGAAATTGTAAGCCCCTATCTTTATATATGTCCGGTTGAAATGTTTTGCTCATGTGTATGAGGTGAGTGTTAGCAATCATAGAAGACTATATGATGGTTGAGTATGTGGAGCTCTTACTTAAACTCTAAGGAATAAATTGAATTGCAATTGCTTGGTGACTGAGAACATAGGTTGTTGAGTTTCAAGAGAATTCATTGTTTGACCCTTAACATGTGAATTGGTTACTACTTCAAACATGAGAAATTTATGAGAAAGAATTGATGTTATGATGGTAGGAAAAGTGATTGAAATTTTCCTTGATCAAACTTCTGCACTTTGCTAGCATTCACACTTCATAAAATATTTCTTTTATCATTTACCTACTCGAGGACGAGTAGGAATTAAGCTTGGGGATGTTGACACGTCTCCAACGTATCTATAATTTATGAAGTATTCATGCCATTATATTATCATTCTTGGATGTTTTACAATCATTTTATAGCAACTTTATATCATTTTTTGGGACTAACCTATTGACCCAGTGCCCAGTCTGCTGGAACCCGAAATCTAACATTTTTAATGCGTAATTATGTACACGTGGAATGGATTTTACCGTTTGGCTGGTACTGGGGTGGGGGCCGCATTGCTATGCAAGCTCGGAACATGCCAGGCAGTCTTGTTGCCGATTACTCCGAGCGCGCTTGAAGGTGTCCGGGTCTTGAATCGCCGAACTGGTGGATTGCCTTAAGAGGCTGCTTTGCGCTTCTGCTGCGAGGGCCGCAGTGTGCTCTTCCGTACGGAGAGAGCGCTCTATGTTTCCATTGACTGTGATGACCCCCCCCCCCGAGGTCCTGGCATCTTGAGCTTGAGATATGCATAGTGCGGTACTGCGTTGAATCTCGCGAATGTGGTTCGCCCGAGCAGTGCATGATAGCCACTGCGGAACGGGACTATATCGAAGATTAACTCCTCACTTCAGAAGTTATCCAGGGATCCGAAGACCACTTCCAGTGTGACTAAGCCTGTGCAATGGGCCTCTACACCTGGTATGACGCCTTTGAAGGTCGTTTTTGTAGGTTTGATCCATGAGGGGTCTATACCCATTTTGTGCACTGTGTCTTGATAAAGCAGGTTCAGGCTGCTGCCACCATCCATAAGGACTCAAGTGAGGTGAAATCCGTCGATGATTGGGTCTAGGACTAGTGCGGCGAATCCGCCATGAAGGATACTAGTGGGGTGGTCCCTGCGATCGAAGGTGATCGGACAGGAGGACCATGGGTTGAACTTTGGGGCGACTGGCTCCAACGCATATACGTCCCTTAACGCACGCTTCCGCTCCTTCTTGGGGATGTGGGTTGCGTATATCATGTTCACCGTCCACACTTGTGGGGGGGACCTCTTCTATCCTCCGGTGTTCGGCGACCGGGGGTCCTCCTCGTCATCGCTATGCAACCCCTTATCTTTGTTTTCGGCATTTAACTTGCCGGCCTGCTTGAACACCCAACAATCATGTTGGTGTGGTTGGCTGGCTTGTCGGGGGTGCCGTGTATTTGACACGACCGATCGAGTATACGGTCCAAACTGGACGGGCCCGGAGTGCTTCTTTTGAATGCCTTTTTCCGTTGACCGGGTTTAGAGCCTTTGAATCCGACATTGACTGTCGTATCCTCGGTATTGTCGTTGTTGATGAGGCGCTTGTGTTTGTTGCTTCGTGACCTGCCATTGCCATCCTTGGTATCCGAAGTACCATGGTTCTTTGATATATTATTGCTGCGAGCTAACCAGCTATCTTCTCCCACACAAAAGCGGGTCATGAGTGTCGTGAGGGTTGCCATAGATTTCGGCTTTTCCCGGCCAAGGTGCCGGGCGAGCCACTCGTCGCGGATGTTGTGCTTAAAAGCTGCTAGGGCCTCTGCATCCGGACAATCGACGATTTGATTTTTCTTTGTCAGGAACCATGTCCAGAATTGCCTGGCCGATTCCTCTGGCTGCTGAATTATGTGGCTCAAGTCATCGGCATCTGGTGGTCGCACATAAGTGCCCTGGAAGTTGTTGAGGAATGCGGCTTCCAGATCTTCCCAACAGCCAATGGATTCTGCTGGCAGGCTATTGAGCTAATGCCGAGCTGGTCCTTTGAGTTTAAGTGGGAGGTATTTGATGGCGTGTAGATCGTCACCGTGGGCCATGTGGATGTGCAGGAGGAAGTCCTCGATCCATACCGCATGATCACCTCTGGGATTTGATGATCCATTACTTCATCTGTGAAGCATAGGGGGTGTGCGGCGCCTCTGTACTGGGCTATGTCGCGATGCAGCTCAAATGAGTCTTGTCCGCTGTGTTCGGCCCGGCCGGATTTACTTTTACTGTATCCGGCGTGACGGTTATCGTCCTGCGTGGTGGCGCGCCCTCTTGATCTGTAGATCGATCTTGCGTGTTTTGCTTTGTCCTCCAATACGTCTTGCATGTCTAGCATGTTTCCCCGTGCCTTGACATTTTTATTTGAGTGGCGTCGGGGTGCAGGCTGAGCTTTTGGATGAAATGCCTCTCTGTCGCGGCCACGAGGTGGCCGATAAGCCGCATCATACGCTGGGGATGTAGGTTTTAATGCTTCCTCCTCCAGTCGGGGTAGCAACCTGTGCTTCGGGTAACTCTTGGAGGCGCGTTCGAGTTCATATTCCTCGGCCGCAAGGACTTCAATCCATCTGTCGGCTAGCAAATCTTGATTAGCTTTGTCGGATTTTGGGTTCCGGCAGACCCTTGAGGTTCGAACACTGGGGTGCAGATGGAGATCTCTCCCCTACTAATCTACGTCCAATCTCCTCGTGTGATTTGAGCTGAGAACAACGAACAACACAAAGGGACACAAGATTTATACTGGTTCGGGCCACCGTTGTGGTGTAATACCCTACTCCAGTGTGTGGTGTGGTGGATTGCCTCAGGGGGGCTATTGATGAACAATCAAAAGGAAGAACAGCCTCGCGAGAGGTGTTCTTGAGCTGGTGCGATGAACTACTAGCGTGAGTTCTGTCGGATTTCGGGTTCCGGCAGACCCTTGAGGTTCGAACACTGGGGTGCGCGCGGAGATTTCGCCTTCTACCTATCTGCACCCCTCCGTCTCGCTAAGATCTAAGCTATGGAAAGAACAACACAAGAGACACAGGGTTTATACTGGTTCGGGCCACCGTTGTGGTGTAATACCCTACTCCAGTGTGTGGTGTGGTGGATTGCCTCTTGGGCTGATGATGATGAGCAATACAAGGAAGAACAGCCTCGCAAGGGTCTGTTCTTGGCTGGGGGGATGAACTGCTAGGAGGAGTTTAGTCGCCCTTCTCTCTCTCTCTCTGTGTGTGTGATGCTACTCGATCCGATCCTAGCTAGTTTCTCTCTTGGCTTCTAGATTCTCCCTTCTTGATTGCCCCTCTACCCTGGGGGTGGCTAGTCCTATTTATAGGCAAAGGCACTGGGCCTCTTCCCAAATATTGAGCGGGAAGGGCGCCAACAATTGGCCATTTTGAAGGGGAACATCTGGTACACTTATCCTGACTAAAGTTGGTACTCGCCTGCCAAAGGCTCTGGTGGTGATGCTGGCTTGGGCTCCACAATGACTTCCTCCCTGCCGTTGGACTGGTCTTGGTCTCGTGCACCGAAACGGGTGCCTTTACTTGATGCTCTCGCCTGCGCTTGCTCCCTTTGCACCAAAGAGGAAAGGAGGACACTGCGCGGGCTGGCGCCCGCCTGGCGCCCTTGGTCGTCATGGCTTGCGTCACGGTCAACTCACGAGGTAACCCGCCTTGATCTCTCCACCTCCTCGCGAGCCAGCCTGATGAGGCCGTGCCTGAGGAAGCTCCGTGTCGTCCGCCCCGCGAGGCTTGGCCCCTCGCGAGGGTCTTGGGTCTGTGTTGATGAAGATGTGACGCGCTGGCCCCCTTTTGAGCCACGCCGCAGGCCGCAGATAGGCAAGTCTGGGGACCCCCGTTCCCAGAATGCCGACAGTAGCCCCCGGGCCCAAGGCGCGCCCGGACTTGGCCGTGCAGGGAGGCGAAAGGGCAAGAACGAAGCGCCGTGGGCCCTAACAGCCTGCGGCCTTGGGCGCCACGTGGCGGTTGACTGGACGTGGGCGCCTCAGCAACCGCGCGAGTTGATAAGGGAGCGGCATCTGCCTAGGCTTTGCTTTTTTTTGCTTTCTTCGGTTGCTGCTCAGATCCCCTTTCTTGCGCCTCTCCTTCATTCCTCCAAATTTTCCAGATCTACTCTGACCACGTGACCTAGGAAGCCATGGCGCCTCATCAGTCCCCGGCCGGAGCTTGGTACTCGTCTGCCCTGGACTCGCCGAACGTGTGGGAGGCGAGCCTCGCCCGGTTGCGCCGGATGGCGGCGGTGCTGGGCATCGACGGGGTGAAGGTGTTCAAGGCCGGCTCCGCCACCCCTGAGGGCCAAGGGAGCACCTTCTATCCGTTCTTTGTAATCGCCATTGCTGCTGGCCTGGTGCCTCCCTTCTCCGAGTTCTTCTTCTCTGTCCTCCGCCATTATAAGCTACAGGCTCTGCATCTCCACCCCAACTCCGTCCTTCTCCTGACAATCTTCGCCTATTACTGCAAGGCTCACGTAGGGGTGCAACCCTTAGTGGCCTTGCTGCGCCACTACTTCTACCTCCGGACCTCTCACGGTCCTGCTTCCGCGTGCACGAGCTTCATGGCGTACAGTGGCGCCATTGCCATTTCGAACCCTGGGAAAAGGATTGAGGGCTTCAGGAGCAAGTGGGTCTTGGAAGATGCTGGGCGCATCCACCCTCGGCTGATCTTGCCCACGAAGCAACCCACGAGCTCCAGCGATTCGGGTCGAGCGGAGCTCGCGGACCCCCGCGCGAAGCTGGTGTTGGAGAAGATGGACGCGGATCTGAGGCCGGCCAACATGGCGGTGGCGAAGCTGACTGGCGCGTCGCTTCTGAGGGAATTCCTGGAGCACTAGCTGGCTCCGTTTCGGTAGTACTCACTTCCGATGTGGAGGCCCCATCCGATCCCCGCGGCCTTGGCCGACGAAGATCTGGCTGTGGTCCTCCAATCTCTGGTCGGGGGCGATGTGGCGAGGTTAGAGGGCGCTCCTACGCCCTTGTTCCTCCGCGATGACTGGGAGCAGGTAGCGGAGTCCATGCCTGTCTTCAACGGGGATGGGCCCGTGCCCATGGAAACTCCCGGGGAATCGGTGGACGTGTCCTCCGATGACTCCAGCGAATAGGAGGAAGGAGGGGAGCGGGAAAAAGGGCCTGACTCCGAGGCGACTGACGGAGAGTCGAGGGCTCCCCTCCCCCGGCGCAGGTCCCGCGCTCTCCACCTCTCTCCGAGCGATGACTTCGAGGATGATGACGAGCAAGGTGGCGGGACCTTGCCCCCGATCCCGAAGAAGGACAAGACCGGGCTGATCTCCAGCGGGTCTGCCCCGGCCCTGAGGCGGACCGCAGACGCGCCTTCCACTCCCGAGCTTCCCAAGGTTGACCCTTCCAGCCGGCTTTCAGGCTTCAAATTTGGCCGGAGGCTGCCTGAGCTCACTGGCGATGACCCGTAAGCGCTTGATTCTTGTCTTTATTTCTTGTACTGCTGCTGAGGCTTGACATCCACATCTCTTGGACAGGCTGGCGCCCGCAGCAAAGAAGCCGAAGGGAGCTCCTGAGGTTCCATCCGTGGCAGCGCCTCTGCCTGCGAAGGAAGGTGACCGCGACGCACGGGCTTCTCCTGCTCGGTCGTCCTCGCGAGGCCTGGCTGAGCCGGCTGGGGCGAGCTCAGCTCCCATGGACCAAGTGACTCCCGAGGTGCCTTTGCCTGCTGCCGCCACTACAGCCGTTGGGGCGCAGCAGGCTCCGCCTCAGGATGCTGTGGTCGCGCTGCCGCCTTCTCCTCCTACTCCACCGACTGCTATCTCTTCGACTCCTCCTGCCGTTCTGGATCGTGTTGCTGCTGAGCTGGACCGACTGCGGCAGGATCTTCTTGGCGCCGACCCTCGCTTGGTGGCCGGGCGCTTGGAGCTGGCTTCAGGATGGATTCGCTCCGACGCTTCGATTCGGGCGACGCTGGTCCAGGCCTCCACAGCTTGCGATGAGGAGAGGCAGGCCGTCCTTGAGGCGAAGGCTACTCGTGACGCAGCCCTGGGGGAGGTGGTCGACGTCCGTGGTCGCTGCAAGGCGCTGGAGGACGAGCTGCAAGGCCTGCGGGACCAGCTCGCGAAAGAGGCCCGCCTTTGCCAAGAGCAGGAAGAAGGCGTGAAGGCTCGCGAGGCGGCCGTCAAGGAGAGGGAGGTCAAGCTCAGGAGGCGCCGTGACCGCCTAGGTGCGCTGGAGCAGGAGTTGGGGGCGAGGAAGGTCGAGCTGGACGACAAGGCCCAGGTTCTTGCCAAGGACCGCGTGGCCTTCGCGGAGATGGAGGCGAAGGCTCGCTCCTCGCTGAGGACGCTTTACGACAGCAGCCTAGAGAGCCCGCTGGCTGGCGCCGAGGACGGCCCTGCCAAGCTGCTTCCCTTCCTGGTTCGCGCTCTTGAAGATGTCGCCCTTGGCCTTGGCCCCACGGCCGAGGCCGAGGCGCGTGTCCTGTCTTCTGCAGCGCTGACGCGGGTCCTCACCCACATCTACCCTCGCGATCCCGGCGTCGACCTCGACAGCCTACTGGAGCCAGTAAGCGGCGAGCGTGCCACTGCCGCTGCCGAGGCCATGAAGGGTCACGCGGAGGCTCTGCTGGGGAAGTTCCGGGCCTTCAGCACCAAGCCGAAGCAAGGTGCTGCCGACCCTGCTGCTCCATGAGGCGAACCCACTCCGCGCTGCTCCACCGCCGACAAGTGACTCCGTTGTGGCTCCTGTCCTGCCTTTAATTCCTGCACATGTATCATGCCTTGGGGAGGCGTTTAAACTTGCGTTTGACATTGAGATAACAGTGTGGACTGTAATATTTGCTTTTGAATTCCTTGAAATTTAGGCTTTTCCTTCCTGCTTGCTTATGTTCTACGCCGGCAGAGCCCGGCCCTGCACATACCTCAGCCGCCGTTAGCCCCGACCGGAAACCAGGATGGGACCAAGGAGTGAGGGGCTACGTGACAAGTTAGGCTCCTGAGTCGCGATGCTCAGGAGTCCCCCTTGGCGCACGAACAGCAAGTAGGGAGGTGTGATGTGGGTGGATCTACCGTTCTACGTCTGCAGAGCCCTGCCGCGCGCATACCTCAACCGCCGTTAGCCTTTCGGAACTAAGGAGTGAGGGGCTACGTGACCAGTTAGGCTCCTGAGTCGCGATGCTCGGGAGTCCCCCTTGACGCTCAAACGGCCTTCGTACCTTGGCTCCGCTCGGGGAGAGACACGCAACGAACCAGGCCCGGGGGGGCCTAGCTGGGTGGCATGCATCAGGGCGTGACCCAGGCGCAGCCCCCGTGCCCAGCCCCCTCGCGCGGCACTCCCGAGGGGAGGCGTTACGATGAGGCTAGAAACTAAGCTCTGGGCTCCCTAAGGTTGATGCGGCCCGGGGGCCGCCCTCAGTTGTTTATCACCAGCGCGGAGCATAGCGCTTCCGTATGTGTACGGGCATAGCCGCTCCTCGGCAGTGTCGTCAGCCAGCGTGGAGCATGGTGCTTCCACTGGTACGTGGGAGGGGGCTCCCCTCCGGGAGGAGCCCCCAGGGCGTGTACAGCCCCGCCCTGACACGTGGCTGGCATGGTAGGGCTTGGCGAGGTGTATCTGGTCACCCGTGAGCCAGCACGGGACTCACGGGGCCCTACCTCTAGGCGAGTTGCGCCTGGCACTGGGCCTTATCTTGTGATGTGTCCCTGCAAATTTGGTTAGATGCCGGCACTCTACGTCCTCGGGTCCCGGCCCTCGAGTTGGTCTCAGCCGTTGTTGGTATGCCAGGTCGCGATGCCGTGGACAAGGCCAGAGGGTGAGGGCTGGAGAGCCAGTAAGAGCCCTGAGTCGCGATGCTCAGGTACCCCCCCCTTTAACGTGCAAGTGGTCGGCATGGAGAAGAAGAGGTGCCGTGGACATGCATCAAATAATCAAGCATGGTGGGTCGAACGCATAGCCGGAAATAAATGCAAAAGGGATACATGCCGCTGGGTCTGGCACAAGGGACTTGGGGGATGATGCAGCCCGAGGGGCGCCCCCAACAAGGTAAGATAACAACATGAAATAAAAGGGATACATGCTGCAGGGACGGACCCACGCGGCCTGGGAATAATGCAGCCCTGGGGGGGCGCTCCCAGCTGGAAATGAAACTTGAAAGATGTCACCTGATGATGCTGAGGACGAAGGAGTGTTGGCGTAGCAGACTCGGTGGGCTGCGGAAGCCGATCCTTACGAGCCCCCAGGCCCAGGGGCCTCGTGAGGCTCCGGAGGAGCTGGTGGCTCCTCGCGGACCATCTCTATCTCCGCCAGGGCTGCGGAACGCCTGGCCTCTTGAGCCTCCATGATGCCCCTCATGAGGCGCTGGTACGTGGCAGCCGCGTTCGGCAAGCTGTAAGGCATGCGAAGGTAGCTGTGGGGTGGACCTTCGCAGCGCCCCACTCACGAGGGCTAGAGGCGCTCCAGAGAGGCGACTCGATTGAGCCCTGGTATGTCGATGCAGACGCGCAGCCCACCATCCTCGCCTGGATGGGGAGCCTCAGCTGGTAGGCGGTGGCCGCCTTTCATGACTCTTGACTCATGTAGCTCCTGAATGGCCTTGCTGACGAACTCCTGAGGGTCTGGCTCTCCTTGCCTTTCTCCTTCTTGAGGGAAACGTGCTTCGAAACACGCCTCCATGTGGTGCCCAAGTGCCTCCCTCGTGAGCTTAGCCAGGTCGGTCGCCCTCCAGGGGAGAGCCCCCGAGCCCTGCCTGAGGAGGGCGCCAGGCGTGCTTTCCTATGCAATGGAAGGAGGTTCCCCCTGGGCAAGCACGGGCCCTGAGGAGCCTGCCTCCTGAGAGGCCGGGCCGGACGATGTCTTCTTCTTCTTGGGGGCGGTCTCGAGAAGCCTCCTGCTTCTGCGATCCGGGTCTTCCAGTGATGCGGCCTGAAAGGCTCGTTCCAGGGAACACACCGCGTCCTTCTCTTCACAGGGCATCGTGATGACTTCGCCACTTCCTGGCATCTTGAGGATGTTGTAGCCATGGTGAGTTACGACCATGAACTTGGCCAGCGCTGGGTACCCAAGGATGGCGTTGTACGGCAGGCGAATGTGAGCAACGTCGAAGTCGATGAGCTCGGTGCGGTAGCTGTCGTGTGCCCCGAAGGTGACAGGGAGGCGGACCTGCCCAATCGGGACCGTGGAGCCGTCGGTGACTCCGGAGAAAGGCTTGGTTGGCTGAAGCTAGTTGTAGGGCACTTGGAGATTGTTGAATGTTTCCACGGACAGGACGTTGAGCCCTGCCCTGCCATCGATGAGGGTCCTGGTGACCACCACGTTGCTGATGATTGGGGAACAAAGCATCGGGAGGACTCCGGCTGTGGCCGCACACTTGAGCTGATCTGCTGAGCTGAACGTGATGGCGCACGCCGACCACCTGAGAGGGCGCGTGGCTTCGAGCTTGGGGAGGACTGCATTCACTTCGCGTGCGAACTGCTTGAAGATGCGTTGAGAGGCTGGGGCTTGAGCCCCTCCCAGGATGCAGGCGATCGCGCGTGGCTCCTGGAAGCCCCTAGCCCCCTCGTCCTGATGGCAGTCCTCGTTTCTCCTTGGCTGCGGCGGCAGCGGAGGGAGGCCTGCGTTGCCTTGCGGGCGATCCTCGCGAGGCTGATCCCTCCACTCTCCCTCGCGAGGCGAGTCTTGCCAGCGATCCTCGCGAGGTCGATCGTGCCACCCTTGGCGCGGGCAACGGTCTTCCCAGCGTCCTACGTTCCTTCCTCCTCCTCGACCGTAGCCCCGGTCACCGTGGTCGGGGCGACGGCCGATCCTTCCTTCTCGCACGGCTCGGAGCTCTTGACATTCGTTGGTGTTGTGGGTGTGGAGGTCGTGGTACACACAGTACCGACTGCCCTCGGAAGATTCAGGCTGATCTCTGCCCCGCTTGGTGTCTGGTTCTGCCGCGAGCATGGCAGCCCCCTTGCGCTTCATATCCTTGGCCTTGGGCTTCTTCTCTTCTGGGTCCACGGCAAGTAGCTCGAGGAGGGAGATGCGCCCTTCCTCAGCCCTGGCGCACTTGGTTGCCAAGTTGAACAACTCCAAGGAAGTGCACAGGTCTTCATGCATCGCCAGCTCCTCCTTCATCTTGACATCGCGAACGCCGTCGGAGAAGGCTGAGATTAAGGCCTCCTCGGTCACCTTGGGAATCTTGAGGCGTGCGTTGTTGAAAAGCTGGATGTACTTCTGCAGGGTCTCTCCGGGTTGTTGCTTGATGCGGCGCATGTCGCTCACGGCGGGTGGCCGGTCGCGAGTACCTTGGAAGTTGGCGATGAAGCGGGTGCGCATCTCGTCCCAGGAGGAGATCGTGCCTGGAGCCAGGTTCAGGATCCAGGTGCGGGCCCCGTCCTTGAGCGCCATGGGAAACCAGTTCACCATGACCTTCTCGTCTCCGTTGGTAGCTTCGATGCCCAGCTCATAGAGCTAGAGGAACTCCGCAGGGTCGGCCGCGCCGTCGTAACAAGGAGGCAGGTCTGGCTTGAACTTGCCGGGCCACGCGACACCGCGTAGCTCGGTGGTGAAGGCACGGCAGCCTGCTGTGGCCAAGGGAGGCCTTGGGTGATGGAGAGCTTGGTCTTGCATGTCCCCACGTGCTGCAGCTGGGAGCAGCGTGGGGTCTTGACGTGCGGGAGCAGGAGCATGGTCGCGACGTGCTAGAGTAGGGAGCGCCCGAGCAGCTTCTTGCGGGCGAGGGACTTCTTGGCAGCTCTGCTCTTGCCGCGCTGGCACCTGACGGAGCGGGTTCCGCCCAGGGGCCACGCGCCTTGGAGCCATGGTGCCTTCTTGAGGAGGAGACGGCTGGGGCGCCCCCGGAGCTTCGGCGCCCGCGCAGGGCGGGGTGCGGATCAGCGGAACGGACGGCGCAGGAGAGCCCCCTGCGGCGCGGACGAACTCGGCGACGCGGTCGAGCCATTCTTCGTAGACGTCGTCGACGGGACGGTAACGCAGGAGCTCGTTTGCCGTGATAAGTGCAGCTCGAGACTCCATGGGTGCACGGAGCGCGCGGGACGAAGAACCAGCTGGGGTGAGCGAGGGAGTAGCGGTGCGGCCGTCTTGCCGCACGGACGGATGCTGAGACGACGCTTGCTGCTCGTTCCCCACTGGGCCGGTGGCGGCATTGACGGCAGGTGACGGGGAACGGCGAGGACGCCCGCCGACAGGAGCCGTCTGGGCGACGCGGGAAGCAAGAGCGGCCCGGCGCTCGGCGCAGGCCCGACGAACGTCAGACATGGACGCGATGGTCGGAGGAGAACGGGGTGGTGGAAGAGGAATTCCGGCGCACCCCTACCTGGCGCGCCAAATGTCGGATTTCGGGTTCCGGCAGACCCTTGAGGTTCGAACACTGGGGTGCGCGTGGAGATTTCGCCTTCTACCTACCTGCACCCCTCCGCCTTGCTAAGATCTAAGCTATGGAAAGAACAGCACAAGAGACACATGGTTTATACTGGTTCGGGCCACCGTTGTGGTGTAATACCCTACTCCAGTGTGTGGTGTGGTGGATTGCCTCTTGGGCTGATGATGATGAGCAATACAAGGAAGAACAGCCTCGCGAGGGTCTCTTCTTGGCTGGGGGGATGAACTGCTAGGAGGAGTTCAGTCGCCCTTCTCTCTCTCTCTCTCTCTCTCTCTCTCTCTCTTTGTGTGATGCTACTCAATCCGATCCTAGCTAGTTTCTCTCTTGGCTTCTAGATTCTCCCTTCTTGATTGCCCCTCTACCCTAGGGGTGGCTAGTCCTATTTATAGGCAAAGGCCTTGGGCATCTTCCCAAATATTGAGCGGGAAGGGCGCCAACAATTGGCCATTTTGAAGGGGAACATCTGGTACACTTATCCTGACTAAAGTTGGTCCTCGCCTGCCAAAGGCTATGGTGGTGACGCTGGCTTGGGCTCCACAATGACTTCCTCCCTGCCGTTGGACTGGTCTTGGTCTCGTTGCACCGAAACGGGTGCCTTTACTTGATGCTCTCGCCTGCGCTTGCTCCCTTTGCACCAAAGAGGAAAGGAGGACACTGCGCGGGCTGGCGCCCGCCTGGTGCCCTTGGTCGTCATGGCTTGCGTCACGGGCAACTCGTGAGGTACCCCGCCTTGATCTCTCCGCCTCCTCGCGAGCCAGCCTGATGAGGCCGTGCCTAAGGAAGCTCCGTGTCGTCCGCCCCGCGAGGCTTGGCCCCTCCCGAGGGTCTTGGGTCTGTGTTGATGAAGATGGGCCGCGTTGGGCCCCCTTTTGAGCCACGCTGCAGGCAGGCAAGTCTGGGGACCCCCGTTCCCAGAACACCGACAAGTTCAGTCGCCTCTCTCTCTCTCTGCTAGGGTTCTACCAGATCTCTAGATGTCTTCTTGATGTTTTCTAGGTGTTTTCTAGATGTCTCTACTCTGTGGTGGCTAGCTCTATTTATAGAGGCCCTGGGCCTCTCCCCAAATAATGAGCGGGAAGGGCGCCAACAATTGGCCATTTTGAAGGGGAACATGTAGTAGAAGTTATCCTGACCAAAGGTGGTCTTCGGCTGCCAAAAGCACTGGTGATGATGCCGTCTTGGGCTCCACGGTGACCTCCCTCCTGCCGCTCTGCTGGTCTTGGTCTCATTGCACCAGAATGGCAACCTTTGCCTGATGCCTTGGTCTGTGCTTGCCCCCTTTGCACCAAAGGGGAAACAAGGACACTGAGCAGGCCGGCGCCCGCCTGGCCCCCGCCTGGTCTCGATCGTCATGGCTTGCGTCACGGGTTCCTCGCGAGGTACCCCTGCCTTGATCTCTCCGCCTCCTCACGAGCCTGCCTGATGAGGTTGCCTCTGAGGAAGCTTCCTGTCGTCCGTCCCGCGAGGCTTGGCCCCTCACAAGTGTCTTGAGCTTGAGCTGATGAAGATGGGCTGCGCTGGGCCCCCACTTGATCCATGCCGCAGGCCGCAGGCAGGCAAGTCTGGTGACCCCCGTTCCCGGAACGCCGACAGTAGCCCCCGAGCCCAAGGCGCGCCCGGGCTTGGCCTAGCAGGAAAGCGAAGGGGCAAGCGCGAACTGCCGCGGGCCCTAACAGCCTGCGGACTTGGGCGCCACGTGGCGATTGATTGGACGTGGGCGTCTGCGCTACCCACGACGCCTCGGCAACTGCCCATTTGACAAAAGAGGTGCCCGGGCCAGACTTACTTGCTTTGTTCTCCATCGCCTCGCTCCAGATCCCCTTTGTCGCTCTCCTCCTTCTTGCTTCCGAAATCCTCCAGATCTGTCTCGATCCTTCTCATCCGGCACGCCATGGCGCCTCGCAAGTCCCCGACCGAGGCCTGGTACTCGTCTGCCTTGGATTCCCCGAACCTGTCGGAGAAGAACCTCGCCCTTGCGCACCTGATGACGGTGGCGCAGGGAAGCAAGGGGGCGACTGTGCTCAAGGCCGGCTTCGACCAGCCTGAAGCCAAGGGGAGCACCTTCTATCCACTCTTTGTGAGAGCTATTGTCACCGGTCTGGTGCCTCCTTTCTTTGAGTTCTTCTTTGCTGTTCTCTGCCAGTACAACTTGCAGGCTCTGCACCTCCACCCCAACTCTGTTCTTCTCCTTGCGATTTTTGCTTACTACTGTGAGGCTCACGTCGGGGTAAAGCCCTCAGTGGCCTTGTTGCGTCACTATTTTTCCCTCCGGGTTTCTGGTGTCCATGTCTCCGCATGTGCGAGCTTCATCACATATTCTAATTCCAATGCCATCTCGAAGCCTGGGAAGAGGATCGAAGGCTTCCAGAGCAAGTGGGTCATGGTGGATGTCGGGCGTCTCCACCCCTGTCTGGTGCTGCCCACGGGGCAGCCCAAGGCCGTCGACGCGTGGCCCCGCGCAGAGCTTGTCGACCCCCGTGCGAGGGTGGTGCTGAAGAGGATGGACGCGGACCTGAGGCCAAGCAACTTGGGGGCGACAAAGCTGACTGGAGCCACGCTCCTGAGGGAGTTCTTGGAGCACCGGGTGGCTCCACTCCAGGAGCACTCGCTCCCGTTGTAAAGGCTTGGGGAAGTGGACGCCGCCTTGCACCTGAGCTCGGAGGCCCTGACCGACGAGAATCTGGTCACGGCCCTCCATTCCTTGGTTAGGGGAGACGTGGCGAAGCCGGTGGGCACCCCCGTCCCCCTGTTCCTTCGCAATGACTGGGAGCAGGTGGTGAACGCCATGCCCACCTTCAATGGTGAGGGGCTGGTGCTCGCGGTAGCTCCCGAGGATCTTGCGGCGCTGGCGATGGTGGACGTGTCCTCCGGCAGCTCCAGCGAGAGTGAGGAGGAATAAGATGCGGTGGAGGAAGAGTCCGTCTTCGAGGCGACTCGCGAGGAGTCGGGGGAGTCCTTCCCTCGGCTCAGGTCTCGAGCCCTCTGCTCCATGCCGGATGATGACGATGCCGGCGCCGGGCGAGGAGGGGAGGACTCTCCCTTGGTCACAAGGAAGGGCAGGTAGGGGCTGGTTCCCCCAGGGCCCGCTCCGATCCCTGGGCGGTCTAAAGCCAGCCCCAGCCCTCCCGACGTGGCTTCTGCTTCCGGGCCTCCCGAGGCTGACCCAAGCTGCAGGCTCTCGGGCTTCAAGTTCGGCCGGAAGTTGCTTGGGTCCGCGAGCGACGACCAGTAAGTGCTTGATTCCCGCTTTGCTTGGTTTTTGCCGCCGAGGCTTGACGTCCATATTCTCTTGTCAGGCCAGCGCCTATGGAGAAGAGGTTGAGAGGGGCTTCTGCGGCTCCGCTTGGTGCGAGTTCATCTGCCGGGGCGGTGCCTTCGTCCGCTGGGGAGGAAGATGGCACGGCTCGCGCCTCCTTCGTCTGATCGTCCTCGCGAGGCCCACTGGGACGCCTTGGCGAGGAGTCAGCCCCCGTGTCCCTGCTGACCCTGGAGTCGACTGCGCTTGATGCTGCAGACGGGGCAACCAAGGCCCAGGGGGTTCCTTCTTGCCAAGCCGTGACCATGCTGCCGTCTTCTTCGCCTGCTCCGCCGGTTCCTGCTTCTTCTGTTTCCTCTGCCGCCATCTTGGACCAGGTCGCCAGCGAATTGAGCCGGCGGCGGGAGGATCTTCTGAGCGCGGACCCTTGCCTAGCGGCCGGGCGCCTGGAGTTAGCTTCTGTCTGGGCCCGTTCTGCTGCCTTCGTCCGAGCAGCGCTGAGCCAGGCCGTGGCGGCCTCCGAGGGGGAGAAGCAGGCCGCCAACCGAGCCAAGGCCGCTCGCGACGCTGCCCTGGGCGACGCTGAGGCTGCCAAGGCTCGCTGCAAGGAGCTGGAGGTCGAGCTGCAAGGCCTGCACGACGAGCTCGCCAAGGAGGTCCACGGCCGCCAGGAGAAACAGAAGGAGATGAAGGCTCGGGAGGCTGCCATCAAGGACCGGGACGCCAAGCTCGATGCGCCACGGCGAACTGGAGACGTTGGAGCGGTCACTGCAGGCGAAGAGGGCCGAGCTGGACGCCAAGGCGAAGGTCCTGGTGGAGGATCGGGTGGCCTTCACGAAGATGGAGAAGAGGGCTCGTGCCGCGCTGAAGACGCCTTACGAGAGCGGCTTGGAGGAGCCGCTGGCCGGCGCGGAGGACGGCCCCGCCAAGCTGCTTCCCTTCCTGGTCCGTGCGCTTGAAGATGTCGTAGATGGCCTTGGCCCCACGGCCGAGGCCGAGGTGCGTGCCCTGTCTTCGGCGGCGCTGACGTGTGTCCTCAGCCATGTCTACCTTAGCGACCCCAACGTCGACCTCGACAGCCTGCTGGAGCCCGTGAGCGGCGACCTTGCCGCCGCTGCCACTGAGGCCGTGAAAGGCCAAGTCAAAGCTTTGCTGGGAAGGTTCCGCGCCTTTAGCATGTTGCCCGGGCGCGGTGCCGCCAGCTCCGCGGCCCCAAGAGGTGACGCCACTAGAGAGTGATCCCTTCGCGGCTTCTGTCCTGTTTTTATTCCCGCAACATGCACCATGCCTCGCGGAGGCATTTAGACTTGTGTTTGGCGTTGTAAAACAATCTATGGCGTGTAATATTTGCTTTGAATTTCCTGGAATTTGCATTTTTCTCCCCTACTTGCTCGCGCTCTACGTCGGCAGGGCCCGACCCCGCGCGTACCTCACCCAGCGTTAGCCCCGACCGGAAACCGGGACGGGACTAAGGAGTGAGGGGCTACGTGGCAAGTTAGGCTCCTGAGTCGCGATGCTCAGGAGTCCCCCTTGACGCACAAGCAACAAGTAGTAAAGGGGGGAACGAGGAGTGGATTGATCGTTCTGGGTCGGTAGGGCCCGGCCCCGTGCGTACCTCACCCAGCGTTAGCCCAGACCGGAAACCAGGACGGGACTAAGGAGTGAGGGGCTATGGGGCAAGTTAGGCTCCTGAGTCGCGATGCTCAGGAGTCCCCCTTGACATTCAAACGGGTTTCCATACCTTGGCTCTGCTCGGGGAGGGGCGCATGACGACCAAGTCCGAGGGACCTAGCTGGGTGGCGTGCGCTCGGGCGAGGCCCGGGCGTAGCCCCCGTGTCCAGCCCCCTCGCGCGGCGCTCCCGAGGGGAGGCGTTGTGATGGTGCCGGACACTGAGCTCTGGGCTCCCTGAGGTTGGTACGGCTGTGGGCCGCCCTCAGTTGTTTATCACCAGCGCGGAGCATAGCGCTTTCGTATGTGTACGGGTATAGCTGCTCCTCGGCAGTGTCGTCAGCCAGCGCGGAGCATGGTGCTTCCACTGGTACGTGGGAGGGGGCTCCCCTTCGGAAGGAGCCCCCGAGGTGCGTACAGCCCCGCCCTGACACGTGGCCGGCACGGTAGGGCTAGGAGAGGTGTATCTGGGCACTCGTGAGCTAGCGCGGGACTCACGAGGCCGTACCTCGAGGCGGGTTGCGCCTGGCTCTGGGCCTGTATCAATGGTGTGTTCCTGCAGGGTGGTTAGAATGCAAATGCTCTACGTCCTCAGGTCCCGGCCCTCGAGCTAGCTCAGCCGCCGCTGGTATGACAGGTCGCGATGCCGTGGGTCAAGGCCAGGGGGTGAGGGCTGGAGAGCCAATAGGAGCCCATGAGTCGCGATGCTCAGGTACCCCCCTTTTAACATGCAAACGCTTTGCATGAAAGCGGAGAAGTCCGCGATAAGCAGCAGGTGATAATTGAGCGCGAAAGAGCAAATTCATTTTAAATAGACGCAGGAAAAGCAAACGCTGCAGGGCCAGGCCCGAGCAGCTCGGGGATGATGCAGCCCGAGGGGCGCCCCCGTCAAGGTAAGTAAAGAGCATAAGCAAAATGGATACATGCCGTAGGGACAGACCCATGCGACCTGGGAATGATGCGGCCCTGTGGCGCTCCCAGCTAAAAGCGGAACTTAGAAAGATGTCACGTGGTGCCGTTGAAGATGGAGTGATGTTGAAGAAGCGGGTGATGCGCGATGAAGACGTCGACCCTCACGAGCCCCCAGGCCCAGGAGCCTCGGGAGGCTCCGGGGGCACAGGTGGGTCTCCGAGAGCCATCTCCATCTCCGCCAGGACCGTACCATGCCTGACCTCCTAAGCCTCCAGAATGCTCCTCAGCAGGCGCCTATGAGCGGCGACCGCGTTTGGCAGGCCGAAAGGCATGCAAACGTAGCTATGAGGCAGACCCTCGCAACGCCCCGCGCACGAAGGCCAGAGGCGCTCCTGAGACGCGGCTTGGTTGAGCCCCGGTACGTCGATGCGGACGCGCAGCCCACCATCCTCGCCTGGATGTGGGGTCATGGCGGGCAAGCGGCGGCTGCCGCACATGACTCTCGACTCCTGTAGCTCTTGAGTGTTGCTTGCGCTGAACTCCTGTGGGTCTGGTCTTCCTTGCCTTGTACCTTCCTGAGGGAAACGTGCCTGGAAGCACCCCTCCAAGTGGTGCCCGAGCGCCTCCCTCGCGACCTTGGCAAAGTCGATGGCTCTTCAAGAAAGAGCCCCTGAGCCCTGCATGAGGAGGGCGCCGGGCGTGCCTTCCTATGCGAGAGAGGGTGGTGCTCCCTGATTGGGCGCAGATCCTGACCCAACACCTCCGGAGGCGCCTGCCTCCTGATGGCTTGGGCCAGGCGAAGCCTTCTTCTTCTTGGGAGTCGCCTCGGGAAGTCTTCCGTTTCTGCGGTCCGGGTCTGCGATTGCTGCGGCTTGGAACGCGCACTCAAGCGAACACACTGCCTCCCTTTCTTCACAGGGTACGGTGATGACTCCACCGCTTCCTGGCATCTTGAGGACATTGTATCCATGGTGAGTCACTGCCATGAATTTGGCCAGGGCCGAGTACCCGAGGATGGCGTTGTATGGCAGACGGATGTGGGCGACGTCGAAGTCGATGAGCTCGGTGCGGTAGTTGTTGCGCTGCCCGAAGGTGACTGGAGGCCAACCTGCCCTATCGGAACAGTGGAACCATCAGTGACTCCTGAGAAGGGCTTGGTTGGCTGAAGCTGATCGTACGACACTTGGAGATTGTCGAACGTCTCGACGGACAGGACGTTGAGTCCTGCTCCGCCATCAAGGAGGGTCCTGGTGACCTGCACATTGCTGATGACTGGGGAGCAAAGCATTGGGAGGACTCCGGTCGTTGCCGCGCACTTGAGCTGATCCGCTGAGCTGAACGTGATAGCGCATGCAGACCACCTGAGAGGGCGCGTGGCCTCAAGCTTGGGAAGGACTGCATTCACCTCGTGAGCAAACTGCTTGAAGATGCGCTATGAGGCTGGGGCCTGCGCGCCACCCAAGAAGCAAGCGGTTGCACGCGGCTCCTAGAAGCCCCCAGCCCCCTCGTCCGGATGTTGGTCTTTGTTCCTCCTTGGCGGTGGCGGCAGAGGAGGAAGGCCTGCGTTGCCGCGCGGGCGATCCTCACGAGGCTGATCTCTCCAGCCTCCCTCGCGAGGCTTGTCCTGCCAGTGATCCTTGCGAGGTCGGTCTCGCCACCCTTGGCGAGGGCCACGGTCTTCCCATCGTCCGCCACCACTTCCTCCTCCTCGGCCATAGCCCCCGTCGTTGCGCTCGGGGCGTCGGCCGACACGCCCATCTCTCACGGCCCTGAGCTTTTGACATTCGTTGGTGTTGTGGGTGTGGAGGTCATGGTACACGCAGTACCGGCTGCCCTTGGACGACTCGGGCTGATCCCTGCCTCGCTTGGTGTCTGGCTCCGCTGCAAGAATGGCAGCCCCCTTGCGCTTCACGTCCTTGGCCTTGGGATTCTTCTCTTCTGGGTTGGCAGCCAGGAGTTTGAGGAGTGAAAGGCGCCCTTCCTCAGCCCTGGCGCACTTGGTCGCCAAGTTGAACAGCTCCAGGGATGTGCACAGGTCTTCATGGATTGCTAGCTCCTCTTTCATCTTGACGTCGCGTACGCCATCGGAGAAGGACGAGATGATGGCTTCTTCAGTCACCTTGGGGATCTTGAGGCCAGCATTGTTGAAGCACTGGATGTATTTCTGTAGGGTTTCCCCTTGCTGTTGCTTGATGCGGCACAGATCTTTCACGGCCGGGGGCCAGTCGTGAGTGCCCTGGAAGTTGGCCATGAAGCGAGTGCGTAGCTCGTCCCAGGAGGAGATTATGCCAGGAGCCAGGTTCAGGAGCCAAGTGCGGGCTCCCTCCTTGAGCTGCATGGGAAACCAGTTCGCCATGACCCTTTCGTCTCCGTTGGCGGCTTCGATGCATAGCTCGTAGAGTTGCAGGAACTCCGCAGGGTCCGCCGTGCCATCGTAGCGAGGGGGCAGGTCAGGCTTGAACTTGCCTGGCCATGCAATGCCTCATAGCTTGGGGGTGAGAGCACGGCAGCCTGTTGTGGCCACCAGTGCCTTTTGCTGGTACTGGGCTTGCTCATGGGGATTACCGCGCGCCGCCGCTTGGAGCAGCACGGGGTCTTGGCGTGGAGGTGCAGGGACGCGATCTTGGAGCGCCGGCTCTGGGAGCGCACGAGCACCTTCTTGGGGACGAGGAATCTCTTGGCAGCTCCTTTCTTGCTGCGCAGGCGCCGGACGCGGAGGGTCTCGCCCTGGGGCTGCGCGCCTTGGAGCCAGTGCGCCTCCTTGGGGAGGAGGTGGTGGTGGCATCTCCTGATCCTTGCCTCCTGCGCGGAATGAAGGGCGAGGCAGCGAGAGGGACGGCAAGGGGGAGCCCCCTGCAGCGCTGACGAGCTCGGTGATGCGGGCGAGCCAATCTTCGTAGAGGTCATCGACGGGGCGGTAGTGCAGGAGTTCTCTTGCCAGGAGCAGCGCGGCATGCGCGTCCGTGGGGGCGCGACGGGCGTGGGACGACGAAGCGGCTGGGGTCAGCGACGGTGTGGCCGTGCGGCCCTCCCGCCGCACCGAAGGATGCTGGGAGGAGGCCTGCTGCTCGTTCCCCGCCAGGCCGGTGGCGGCGTTGGCGGCAGGCGACGGGGAACGACGAGGACGTCCGTCGACGGGCGCCGTCTGGGCGAGGCGGGTGGTGAGAGCAGCCCGGCGCTCGGCGCGAGCACGACGAGCGTCAGCCATGGACACGACGAAAGATCGCACGCGAACAGCGAAAGAAAGATTATGGCGCACCCCTACCTGGCGCGCCAAATGTCGGATTTCGGGTTCCGGTAGACCCTTGAGGTTCGGACACTGGGGTGCGCACGGAGATCTCTCCCCTACCGATCCATGTCCAATCTCCTCGTGTGATTTGAGCTGAGAACAACGAACAACACAAGGGACACAAGATTTATACTGGTTCGGGCCACCGTTGTGGTGTAATACCCTACTCCAGTGTGTGGTGTGGTGGATTGCCTCAGGGAGGCTGTTGATGAACAGTACAAAGGAAGAACAGCCTCGCGAGAGGTGTTCTTGAGCTAGTGCGATGAACTGCTAGGGTGACTTCAGTCGCCTCTCTCTCTCTGCTAGGGTTCTACCAGATCTCTAGATGTCTTCTTGATGTTTTCTAGGTGTTTTCTAGATGTCTCTACTCTGTGGTGGCTAGCTCTATTTATAGAGGCCCTGGGCCTCACCCCAAATAATGAGCGGGAAGGGCGCCAACAATTGGCCATTTTGAAGGGGAACATGTAGTACAAGTTATCCTGACCAAAGGTGGTCTTCAGCTGCCAAAAGCACTAGTGATGACGCTGTCTTAGGCTCCACGGTGACCTCTGTCCTTCCGCTCTGTTGGTCTTGGTCTCGTTGCACCGGAATGGAAACCTTTGCTTGATGCCTTGGCCTGTGCTTGCCCCCTTTGCACCAAAGGGGAAACAAGCACACTGCGCAGGCCCGCGCTCGCCTGGTCTCGATCGTCATGGCTTGCGTCACGGGTTCCTCGCGAGGTACTCCTGCCTTGATCTCTCCGCCTCCTCGCGAGCCTGCCTGATGAGGCTGCCTCTGAGGAAGCTTCCTGTCATCCACCCCGCGAGGCTTGGCCCCTCGCGAGGGTCTTGAGCTTGAGCTGATGAAGATGGGCCGCGCTGGGCCCCAACTTGAGCCACGCCACAGGCCGCAGGCAGGCAAGTCTGGGGACCCCCGTTCTCAGAACACCGACAAGCTTGAAGATGCTGCTGCTTTTTCTTGAGGCTATTTGCTGTGGCTATAAGCCTAGGTAAGCGCTCTTGTTCGGCGGGATCCTCTGGCACAACAAATTCGTCGTCGTCGAGGCTTGCCTCGTCTTCAGAGGGAGGCATGTAATTATCATCCTCCGCCTCTCCATCTGCAGCTCTCTCAGGATGGCTGGCTTCTCTATCCTCCTGCACTAAATCTTGCTGGAGGGGATTGTTGTCGTCTTTGGCACTGTCCGGAGTGCTATTATCTCCTGTGCCGGTGTCACCACTTTTGCTTTGGGGAGACTTAGAGCGGCGCCGCTGACGTCGGTGCTTGTGTTGCTTCTTGGAGGGGTCATCCTCCGCTGTCTCGTCGCTATTGCCTTCTTTGGGTGTGTCCACCATGTATATATCATATGATGAGGTGGCTGTCCAGTGCCCTGTGGCCAGTGGTTCCTCTTCGTCTCCCGCATCGTCGTCCATACCGTCGATGTCTTCGAAGTCAAAGTCGAGCATGTCGGTCAAATTGTCGATAATGGCTACTAAGTGGGTGGTGGGTGGGCGGCGAATTTCTTCGTCGTCCACATCCCAATCCCGTCGAACATAGTTCGGCCAGGACTCTCCTGACAGGGAGAGAGACCTTAATGAGTTCAATATGTCGCCGAAGGGCGAGTGCTGAACGATATCCGTGGAGGTGAACTCCATGATCGGCGCCCAGTCAGATTCGATAGGCACGGGCACAGGCGGTTCGGAGTCTGTGGCCGGGAAGGATCCTGCAATTCGGCATCACGGCTCTCGTGAAGGGTAAGGTTGATACTCGGCTCGATCGCCGCTGAGGATACGGCCTCCGTGGCGGGGTCTATCCACCCGTCCATGGATGGCGCAACTGGCTCCGAATTGAGGGTCGGAGCGGTTGCCGACGCGATCTCCTAAACACTGTCCGATGGCAGAGCTAAATCATGCTCATCGTGACCGTGTGGCACACTAGGCAGGGGCTCGAATCCGTCGAAGATCAAGTCTCCGCGGATATCGGTCGTGTAGTTTAAGCTTCCAAACCGGACCTGGTGGCCAGGGGCGTAACTCTCGATCTGCTCCAGATGGCCAAGCGAGTTGGCCCGCTATGCGAAGCCGCCGAATACAAAGATCTGACCGGGGAGAAATGTCTCACCCTGGACTGCATCGCTATCGTTGATTAAAGGAGCCATCAAGCCTAATGATGACGACACAGAGGAACTCTCAATGAAAGCACCAATGTCGGTGTCAAAACCGGCGGATCTCGGGTAGGGGGTCCCGAACTGTGCGTCTAAGGCTGATGGTAATAGGAGGCAGGGGACACGATGTTTTACCCAGGTTCGGGCCCTCTTGATGGAAGTAAAACTCTATGTCAGGCTTGATTATTCTTGATAAGATGGGTAGTACAAGAGTTGATCTACCACGAGATCGGAGAGGCTAAACCCTAGAAGCTAGCCTATGGTATGATTGTATGTTGTCCTACGGACTAAAACCCTCCGATTTATATAGACACCGGAGGGGGCTTGGGTTACACAAGGTCGGTTACAAAGGAGGAGATATGCATATCCGTATTGCCTAGCTTGCCTTCCACGCCAAGTAGAGTCCCATCCGGACACGGGACAAAGTCTTCAATCTTGTATCTTCATAGTCCAACAGTCTGGCCAAAGGATATAGTCCGGCTGTCCGGAGACCCCCTAATCCAGGACTCCCTCACATGGCATGGACAAGAGGATGTGGAACTCCTTCAAAATGCTAAGGACAAATATTGGCAAAAGCTCAAGACTCTTCATTTCTATTTTAGTGATCCAAGATCACATTGAGTCTATAGGAAAAGCCAATACTATTAAAAGGGGATGAGGTGTTGCTTAATGGTCTACTTGATGAAAATGCTTAGTGATATGCTCCAAAGCCCTCAACCACTTTCTCAAATCCAAATATGTCCTAAACCTAAGGTCAAACTCAATGCCACCGATTTGATCTATCCGGTGCCACCGAGTTCATTTGACCAAGCCACGGCCAGAAACCCTAATCAATTCGGTGTCACCGATATGGATCTCGGTCTCACCGAGATGGCCTTGCAAACTCTGTATTGCCTCTTGTAATTATTTCGGTCTCACAAAAATGTGCAATCGGTCCCACTGAGTTTTCCTGACCAACTCTCTGTTTGCTCATTGCTGAAATCGGTCTCACCGAGTTCATGCAATCGGTCACATTGAGACGAGGTTTTGCCACCAAGTTGATCATGTCGGTCCCACTGAGAATCATAACATTCACATTTTGAACTAAATCGGTCTCATAGAGTTCTCCTATTCGGTCTGACCGAGTTGGGTCAAATGTGTGTAACGATTGGATTTTGTGTGGAGGCTATATATACCCCTCCACCCCCTTCTCTATTCAATAGAGATCCATTAGAACGTGCCTACACTTCCACTACTCATTTTCTGAGAAAGAACCACCTACTCATGTGTTGAGACCAAGACATTCCAATCCAACCACAAGAATCTTGATCTCTAGCCCTCCCCAAGTTGCTTTCCACTCAAATCATCTTTCCACCATAGCCAAATCTACGAGAGAGAGTTAAGTGTTGGGGAGACTATCATTTGAAGCACCAGAGCAAGGAGTTCATCATCAACACACCATCTATTACCTTTTGGAGAGTGGTGTCTCCTAGATTAGTTAGGTGTCACTTGGGAGCCTCCGTTAAGATTGTGGAGTTGAACCAAGGAGTTTGTAAGGGCAAGGAGATCGCCTACTTCGTGAAGATCTACCCAGGTGAGGCAAGTCCTTTGCGGGCAATGGCCATGGTGGGATAGACAAGGTTGCTTCTTCATGGATCCTTCATGGGTGGAGCCCTCCGTGGACTCGTGCAACTGTTACCCTTCATGGGTTGAAGTCTCCACCAACGTGGATGTACGATATTACACGTTAGGCTTGTCCCTAAAATTCAACCCGCGCCTTGTTATATCCCGAAAATTCAGATATCGTGCTCCGAAAACTGGCGCCTTCACAACCCGTGCCTTGCTATCCCGAAATTACAACACGCGCGAAAACTCCCTCCAGCTGCCAAATCCCGACACATGAAATCCCCCTTCTAACCCTGAGCCGAAAGGGCCGCTAGTTCAAATCGGTGGGGGGTACTTTTGTAACACACCCTATATTTTGGACAAGCGCGTCCCTAAGTCATGGTTCACCCCCTCCCATCGCCTCCTTTTTGCCATTCGAAATCCCAGGCCGCCATAACCTCTCCGCTCCAGCCGCGAAACGCCACCCTCCTCCGTCCGCCACCTCACCGTTGCCCAGTCGGAGCCTCTTCCCCGACGACGTCGTCCACCGCAACAGCTCGACATCCCTCGTCAACCTCCCCGGATGAGGATCTATCGTCCATCTCGTCGTCCCGTCGGTTCAGCTTCCCTGTCCTCCACATCCAAGGAGCTGCTCCGATGATTGCCTCGTCTATCGCAGCTACTCTATCCCCACAGCGCCGCCTTAATCTGCTCCACCGGAACCGCAACAACCTCACCGACTCCTCGAACGAAGACGAGGCCTACTCGGCGCCACCAAAGAGGTTGTACACTCATCGCATCGCACCTTCTCCTTAGCTCGACCTCTCGGCACCGACGGTGCTCCATTCCGCAACCCCATGGAGCGGCTACCTTGAAGTCGGTGCCGCGGGCGACATCTCCAAGGCGGCTCTCCCCCGGTGTGAGGCCCCTTGGCGGCAGCATCCATACTAGCCAGATCTGCTGCTGCTCCGGCTCTCGCTCACGCTGTTGCTGCTGCTCCGGCTCTCGCTCGATCGCTCGCTCGGCCATCTGCTGCTGCTTCGGCTCTTGCTCGCTCGCTCGCGCTGCTGCTGCTTCTCTCCCCCTCGCTCGTGCTGCTGCTCTGCTCCAATTTAGCTACACTTCAGTCGACTGAATCGACTTTTGGGT